>NW_028246274.1:0-281000 GCF_964263255.1 Lissotriton vulgaris
CCCTCCCCCTTCCCCTCCCCTTCCCCTCCCCCTCCCCCTCCCCCTCCCCCTCTCCCCCTCCCCCTCCTCCTCTCCCTCCCCCTCTCCCTCTCCCTCTCCCTCTCACCCTCCCCCACCCCCTCCCCTCCCCTCCCCCTCTCCCTCTCCCTCTCCCTCTCCCTCTCCCCCTCCCCCTCCCCCTCTGCCTCTCCCTCTCCCCCTCCCCCTCACCCTCCCCCTCCCCCTCTTCCCCTCCCCCTCCCCCTCTCCCTCTCCCCCCCTCCCTCTCCCCCTCCCCCTCCCCCTCCCCTTCCCCCTCCCCCTCTCCCTCCCCTTCCCCTCCTCCTCTCCCTCTCCCCCTCCCCCTCCCCCTCTCCCTCTCCCTTTCCCCCCTCCCTCTCCCTCCTCTCTCTCTCTCTCTCTCTCTCTCTCTCTCTCTTTCTCTCTCACTCACTCACTCTCTCACTCACTCTCTCACTCACTCTCCCTCTCACTCTCACTCTCATTCACTCTCTCCCACTCTCCATCGTAGTTAAGTTTAAAAAGTCATATCTCCGGTTCCTCTTATTGGACTTTTTTCACTTTGTCATCATTGGGTTTATTCAATTTATCTTTATTTTTCTTACTAATTTTGGGACTTACATTGTTTTTACATTGTGATATAATAACTGTTTTAGTACTGCATTAATACTTAACGCATTGCCTCTAAGTTAAACCTGTCTGCTCTGTGGTATACCTATCGGAGGTTAAAGCTCATGTATATTTAGCTATTTTAATGGTTCACCCTGTCAAGGATTGTGATTATTTCTTGAAGCGGGTATTACCCCCTCAGCTATTCCTCCAATTCCTTCACACTTGATACCATCTGGCTCTATAGACCTGCATCACTTTTATAATTTTTACTGTGTGATCAGAGGCGGTGTGGTACTGGCAAGGAGATGGGACATGGCAATTAGAAATTTGGGCGCCGTTCTCTGCCTAAAAACCCCACCTGCCCGCCCCACCTCCCACAGCAAGAATCATTCATCTGGAGTCATCTTTCACGTCCTGGGGAGGATTAAAATGGCTCCCAGCTATGGAAACCATTCACACATGAACTGAAAACTATTCTATGAAAGGATTTCCAGCTCCCCATATGATAGTGCTTTCTCATCAGAGGCCTTTTCATAAGGTGTGCGTGTGATCAGTGTGAAAGCATATGTCACACGGCAGTACCATGTGAGTTGGCAGGCCTTGTTCTACTACAGAGGCAAAAGGAAGGACGTTTTCTTTTCTTCATGATGGAAATTGCTCCCCTGCTTTATTTATAGTGAGCCACGTCAAGGTTTTCCCATGGGTGAAAATACTGGAAGCTTCGCTGTCAAGAATACTATTGGGCAAACACAACCCATTTGAGAATAGCCGTCTTTAAAATAACCTCTCTGCCACCACTTACGACCCCCTTTTCCCAGGGTGGTCTTCCCTTAAAACTAAGTTGGTCCTGGACAGGAAATGTTTTTAATTCCACATACATTGAGATAAAATGAAACAATGGCTTTGCTTTTTCCAGAAAAACAAAAGGACTGCAGGTATGCCATAATACTGTATATTTCTCACTATTTGAACGGATGACGTTAAGTTTGCCCTTGTGTTCCATCAATGTATTGCAGTGGCTTTTTCCATTGCAGTGGTGGCTCCTCCGCTAAGGCGGAGGAGTATTGCCCCACTGCTTTTCAGCAGTGTAAGGAAAAATAAAATGATAATAACTGAAAGTTATTAGCATTTTATTTTTTTACTGTTGCCAGTAATTTAAATGGGCTGGTCCTGTCCGGTACTGAGTACTGGGACTTTTTTATTTTGATAGGGAGAGTACCAGCACTTCTTAAGAGAAATGTAATACTTTTAATTTGGGAGTAACAGCACTTTTCAGAAACAAGCAGGTACTCTGGTGCAAAGTACCTACACTTTTATTTTTCCATTTCGAGCACTGCATGTTGCGGGCATGTCAGCTTTGCCAGGCGGTGCGAGTAGGGGCTGCTCTGCTGACAGAGTAGTGGAGGAGAGGAGTGGTTTTTACTCGCCTCTGTGGCCGACCAAACATTTATGCAAACGTATCATGTTCTTCACCCAGGTTGCATTTCAGCCTTTGGTGGAGAACATGCCCAGGCTCCATTTCCCCATCTGAGTGCTGAACCACTGCACTCAGACAAGTCACAACGCTACATAGCAGTGTTGTGATTGGCTCAGTGGAGTCTCAGCCTGGGTACTGATAGAGCGCGGGTTCACCTGTTCATGATTTTACCATACTCACCTGGGCCCTTAAAACAAATACACTTTGAACAGGTAAACCTACGCTTAACCAGTGATTTAATTTAACCTTTTAGGACCTATACCTTGACTTACCAATCCTAGTCACCAGTACCTAGAGTCCTAAGGGATCAAGCGAGTTAGCTAGAAAATAGGTAGTAGATAAACATTTGCACTCATAAAATAACCACAAACTCAGGAAAGATTTAAATGCTTTATCTAAATATTTTCTTAAATGTCAGAGTCCATACTAAATCAGTCAGAGCTTGATCAATTAGACAGAATAAATTCAAAGCAAAATGATGCGGAAATAATATGAGACTTTCTTTAAGCATTGAAACATAGGAAGGGTAAGAAGAGGAAAACAGCACAATGACATACCCACACAACTTTTATATTTACCTAGAATGGTGTGAAGACCAACCCTGGCCACGGGCTGGGATTAAGGACAGGACCCCCTATAGTGCAGGTACCAACAGGATAGAACAGGTGCAGACCAGAATCAGGATAAGTATGGACCAAATTGAATCAGGACAAGACCACTGCAGGTCAGGACAGGCACCCAGAGCTGAGGTGCAACACCAGCGTCACATCCCTCTCTGCAGCTAACAGTCGGACCCCGATTGGATTAGCGAATCTTCTCCCTCAGGAACCCCGATTGGGTTATTGAACTCCTCCCCAGAACCCCGATTGGGTTATCGATTCTTCTGACAGAGTGCTCCGCCAGCACCTCTGCTCTCGATCACCTATTGAGTGCGTTGGGTCGGTGACAGGTCAGCTATTCGGACAAGTCGGACAATCTAACTAGCTAAGCCTACCTTAGTTATACCATTTTCCAGGGCAGTGTACGACCCTCCAATGTTGCAAATGTGTGTATTCCCTCAATTTGATTGATCAAAAGATGAGGAGAGGTCATCACACCATACCAGTTATGAGATCATGCTCTTCAATATTCAGATCAATGTTCCCGCCCAATACTTTATTTCCCATGCACTTCTTTCTACCCAACAATGAATATCCCAATAGTAAATGCAATGTATAATTTAACATCCTCTTCGAAGTTCAGGGTGTCGGGTTCCCATGAACATCTTCTAGCAAGGCAGGAGTTGGCATGAGTTCAATGCCATGGCTTGTAGACTCAGGTGCTCAGGTGAATTCGGCGCATGCTCAGTTTCAGGACCCAAGATGGAGCAACATTGTACTTGATTGGTCCCAACACGAGCTAATAGCAAAGTCAAAGAAGAACAGTTTTAGAACAAGGAATAAATGAATGCACTGTATACCACTTATCTCTACTCTATTCTCATTTTTTTAATTTTAACTAAAGCGTTAGGATTTAGGCAGAACGAACAATTTAGTAAAAGCAGCAATGCACGCATTTGCGCATGAGTACATAGAACAGCCATCTTTAGCTCTAGTGTGCAGAAGAAAATATTTCCCACCAAGCTTAAGAATACCTCATGTCACGTGTGTATGACAGACGCATGGCAGAAAAGTTCCCTCGTTGCGGCTGGTATTTTAAGACACTTGAGTTATGGTTAGTAAAAAGCACATAGGAAAGCTTCCCCTAGATCATGGGTACTCACAAACTTTCTCTAAGGGGCCAAATTTACAGAGTAGTTTGTGGCCGAGGGCCGCACCGGTGGGGGCGTGGTCAGTGAGAGAGGGGGCGGGGCTAGAGACAAAAAAAACCTGTGACCATGAGGTTGAACACAGGCCCTGGCAGCGGATGTCTTTGTCCACTGAGCCACCAGACCGAGCATACACACATATCTCTCTCTCTGTCTCTCTCCCTCTCTCTATTTCTCTACCTCCCTCTCTCTCTCTCTCTCCGTCCCTCCCTCTCTCGTCTCCCTTGCTCCCTCTGTCTCCCTCATTCTCTCTGTCTCCCTCACTCTCTCTGTCTCCCTCCCTCCCTCTCTGTCTCCCTCCTTCTCTGTCTCCTTCCCTCTCTCTGTCTTCCTCCCTCTCTCTGTCTCCCTCACTCCCTCTCTTTCTCCCTCCCTCTCTCTGTCTCCCTCCCTCCCTATCTCTGTCTCCCTCCCTCCCTCTCTCTGTCTTCCTCCCTCTCTCTTTCTCTACCTCCCCTCTCTGTCTCTATCCCTCCCTCTCTTTTTCTCTCCCTCTCTCTCTGTCTCCCTCACTCCCTCCCACTTCCTCCCTCCCTCCCTCCCTCTATCTCCTTCCCTCCCTCTCTCTGTCTCCCTCCCTCTCTCTGTATTTCTCCCTCTCTTGGTCTCCCTCCCTTTCTTTGTCTCCCTCCTTCTCTCCGTCTCCCTTTCTCCCCCTTTCTCTAACTGTCTCCCTCCCTTTCTCTAACTGTCTCCCTCCCTCTCTCTCTCTCCCTGTCTTCCTCTCTCTCTCCCTCTCACCCTCTTTCTCCCTCCCTCCATTTGCCTCCCTCCCTCCTTATGCCTCTGCCTCCCTCCCCTCCCCTGACTCTCCCTCTCTCTCCCTCCCCTCACTCTCTCTCCCTCCCTCGCCCTCCCCTCACTCTCCCTCCCTCTGTCTCTACCTCCCTCGCCCTCCCCTGACTCTCACTCTCCCTCTCCCTCACCCTGCCCTGGCTCTCCCTCCCTCCCTCCCTCTCCCCTGACTCTCCCTCTCTCTCCCTCCCCTGACTCTCCCTCTCTCTACCTCCCTCCCCTCACACTCCCTCCCTCTGTCTCTCCCTCCCTCGCCCTCCCCTGACTCTCACTCTCCCTCACCCTGCCCTGGCTCTCCCTCCCTCCCTCTTCCCTGACTCTCCCTCTCTCTCCCTCCCCTGACTCTCCCTCTCTCTACCTCCCTCACCCCCCCTGGCTCTCCCTCTGTCTCCCTTCCCTGACTCTCCCTCTCTCGTCCTCACTCTCCCTTCCTCAACCTCCCCTGTCTCTCCCTCCCTCTGTCTCTCCCTCCCTCTGTCTCACCCTCCCCTGACTCTTCCCCTCCCTCTCTCACTCCCTCTCTCGACCTCCCCTGACTCTCTCACTCCCTCAACCTCCCCTGACTCTCCCTCCCTCCCTCTGTCTCTCCCTCCCTCTGTCTCACCCTCCCCTGACTCTCCCCTCCCTCTCTCACTCCCTCCCTCGCCCTCCCCTGACTCTCTCACTCCCTCAACCTCCCCTGACTCTCCCTCCCTCTGTCTCTCCCTCCCTCGCCCTCTCTCTCCATCTCTGTCTCCCTATCTCTGTCTAGGCAAGGTGTATTAATTCTATTAGTAATATCACGAAAAGCAAGAGCTATTTGCTGCACACATCGAACCACCTTCCCCAGCCTTCCCAAAATCTGCAGCACATTATTAGTGACTCCCTAATGTAGAGGGTGCACGAGAGCTGGCTGGACCACTGCAGCAGAGATCAGGTGTAATCCGTAGGGCAGAGATTCCAAATAAGGCTGGGCTGATTCAGACGTTCATCCCTTCAGTGTCGATAAAACAAATGCTACTTGAGGCTGCGCAGAGTGATCTCCAAGTTCATGCTCGGCTCGGTTCAATCAGTCACGGGGTTTGTCCTGAGCACTGTAATTGTCCAACAATCCCCCCCCCCCCTCCTCTGTGGCAGCCCGGGATGAGTCAGCTTGCCTGGCGCGCACACAGCCGGAGCACTTCACAGGTCTTTAAAAGACCATTAAATCGTTAATGAGGCTTTGTTCTGTTTCACCTCTTCTGAGGCCCCTGCAGCTCCACTCTATGGCTGGAATTTCCCGACCCCCCTAGAGCAGAGCCTCTCCGAGTCAGGCTGCATCAACCGGCGGTGTTTACTAAAACTCTTGATTTTTTTTTTTTTAAACTGGTACATGTCTGCAAGGTCCGGCGGGCCGCCAAGGAAGGCTTGCCGGGCCGCCACCGGCCCGCGGGCCGTACTATGAGTACCCCTGCCCTAGATGCTAGAAATGTTGTGTTTTGCGTTGTTAATAAGATGAAACATGTTCATTAGTGTATTACAGTTTATTTCGAGTGGGCTGATTACAAGCAAGTCTCTTTACGAGTGAAATCTTGCTACATCAGTACGTCCTGTTCCATATGGCCAGAGGCGAGATGCGTCGTGGTGGACGCAGCGAGGGAGGACGCAGCGAGGGAGGACGCAGCGAGGAAGCAAGTTTATTTGTAATTTTTAAGTACCCCTCGTCCCTGGCCCCCGTATACCGCCGATGCCTCTCCGCCCCATCACCACCAATGAGCTTGAATAATTATCTCAAGTTTCTTGATTTTCAGTAGAAGAAACATCCCATGGAGAAGAGAACTGCAGACACTATTTTATTGTGCTTTGAATAAAACAGTAAGTGGGCTTGTTTGGGTGAATTAAAAAACGAACATACCTTATAATTCTGGCAAACAAATCACACAATTGAGACATTTTAAATATATACAAAACACTGAAGGAGTAGAAAATATTTTGCCAATGTAGTGAATTTTTCAGTTCCAAAGGAAATGTAACTGTTTAATGCAATTTGCCAAAAATACTAATTCATTTGCATAAACTAATTTTCTTGTTCGTTGCACATTAATATCATTAGGGGCTGTAATCCGCAGGGTATCTCAAGAGGGAACCACTACAAGCTGGGTTGTGAGATGAGTGTATGTAATTGTAAACACATTATCGACACTGTGGATGAGGATATCCACGTGGCTAATGAATGACTCATGCTTTAGTGTTCATTGTTCATTATCAAGACATTAGTGGAATCCTTGTTCTCTTTATGCATCTAGATAAAGCGAATTATTATCAGAGGTGTGCAGAGCCTAATAGAGTATATAATACCCGGTATAAATGCGTTTTAAACGCATATTTAGTTCCTAATGATACTATTGGGCAGATGTACTGAAAGAAAAACCATTAGGTATGGCAACAGTGTGTCGTATGGTTTTGAAGTTTGGATTCACCTTCTGTAGCAGTCGGTTACAAACTGGGAACTGCACAATCAGTTGGAGTACTTTAATTTAAACAAACCCTTTAATTTTCATGTTTGCTTGCAAACAGCATCTCAATTTCACTCAATATATTTTATAAAGTAGAACACCAGTTGTTAAAACAGCCGTTTGGAGTGAGTACTGTCTAGGTTAGCACAATGGTGGCTACAAGTACAATGAAAGCCCACCATGTGGTTGAGTTTTTGACAATCTTCCCCAACACCCTAGAGTCTACGTGAGTGGCGGTGCGGGGTCTATGTGGGAATTGAGCATCGACCCCTCTTGGTACATATATTATGGAGTGTACTGGCTAGTTATATGAATTTTCCTAGAGATGGCTGTTAGAAGTTGTTTCCCGCACCATTTAATCTCCCTGGGTTTTTCCAATTTTTTGACCACCTGGTTTATAGACTTTGACTGTGAATGAGCCTCAAGCTGGGTCTCACTCACTATAATCTCTGTTATAATGAATTGGGAGTGCTAACCACTAAAGTCTGCCTTTTAAAATGTGGTCTGCTGCTGTGCAGCTAGGTTGAGACGCTCTAAACTAGTTGCACGTGAAAAGGTATGTAGATGTGTTTGGGCTAAGGCTGTGAGACTACTGTCTAGCTCAGCCTGGTATCTGCACAGAAGAAGCCTGTCACAGAGGGAACCCTTCGGGGATTAGTGATGACCTGTGCAGGCCTCATAATATGAGTGGGCGTTAATAGTATCAGTCTGAGTGTGTACATCAATTCCATACTGTAATAAACACTAAGGGCCTTATTAGGATGATGGGCGGACTTTGCCAGCCCATCATCCCATTGTAAATCGGGACCTCCCGCCATAAGGGCGGGGGTCCTGGGGGTGCTATTAGGATGTGCCCCCCACAGTGGCGGGCACATCCTGTATTTTCAGCATTGTGGTGGGCGGTGCTCTCTGCACCGCCCGCCACAATGCTAAAAATGCACTTTCACATTGTCATTTACAAAGCGGCAGGCACCGCGCCGTGCCTGCCGCTTTGTAAATGACAATAAAGGGGGGTACCACAGGTACCCCCCATGTGCAGCCCCCACCTGTACTTCACTCTGGGGGCCCGTAGGAGCCCCCCTGAGTGAAGACCGCATGCCTTTCCGTGGTGGCATCGCCGCCGCGGAAAGGCACTGAAAACCAGACATCATAGTATGGCTGGCGGTGTCTATTAGACACCGCCACCATATTATTCCTTATCCGCCCCGGCCACAAGGCGACCGGGGCGGAAAAGCGCGGGCGGTCTTTCCGTCCGCCGTGGTCTCCCCCGCCATCCTAATATGGCAGGGGGGAAATCTGGTTATGATATCGGGCGGATTGCCTCCACCAGGCTGGCGGTGGCTACCGCCAGCCTGGCGGAGGCAATCCGCCCGATATCATAATGGACCCCTATGTGCGAATTCTGCACCAAAGTACAGTTTCACCATAGTTAGACCTAGAGACGAGCAAGATGCACCAATCCTATGGTAAATCAGGATACTGAATGCAGACCTGACATTAATATTCACATATCTGCACTCCTTGAGGCACTTCAGGGTTTATCATTTTTCTCAGATTTTTCTCCTAATTAGATTAGGGACATTGAATCACCCAGCTCAGCCAAGTAGGAGAAGTGTGGCTCAACGGTTAGAAGCGGCAGACCCGGAGGTAGAGGTCGGCCCGGGACCAGGGTTCAATTCCCGACGCGGACGGGTGCAGGACCAATGTCAGCGGGCCCGATAAATCTCACCTCGGTGCCACCCTAACCATGGAGTCCCACGCTGCAACTCTGGGCAATAGCTTGCTTAATCTCCACGCCGGCCCCATCACCGCCGAGGATGCCTGGTCTGCACCTTGGGGTTGCCCAGTTAAGGGACCATCTCACAGGGAAAGCCAGGACGGGTTCCCCAGTGGTACAGCTTGTCACGCTCCAGGGTAACCACGCGCTCTATAAATCACACATTCTTTCATTCAAGTTAATTACTTTGCTGGTTAGCTGGAGGATCAAAGGTCACCCAAACAATGGAGCCATAAGCCAGTAGTCAAGTCAAAAAAGTTTATTGTTATGATTACTTAAAATTGTTACAATGTCCGTTTTAGGTTCCAAGCTTGACCATTTTTCTATGTTGTTCCCATCATACAGTTGGGTATATCTTTGTCATGTATGCTGTGCACCTGCCATCCTGCTTTATGCTTTTTTCGTGGCCTGTAGGTCGGCTTGCCTTAAAAGATTCCTTACTTTTGCTAGGTATTTGACACCCCGGCTAGCCAAGATAATCGAAGATCCTTCCAGCCAACGTATCACTGCTTGCCTGCAAGTGCGTATATTCAGTTCGTTAAAAATTTATTTTAAAAGACCTCTCCTTATGTCTTCGACTGCTGGGCAAACACACAGCAGGTGTGTTAGTGTTTCATTACAGAAGCTGCATAGTCGACAGTGTGCATCTTGATGGTTACTTTGCCACGAAGGTTGCAGATCTTTTGAATCATGCATGCCCAATCGGTATTTTGTGAAGCTCTTTTTCAGCTCGGTACTGAAGTGTGTTAATGCTTGAGGCTTTGTTGCTGTATGAGAGTTGATCATGGTCCACCCATGTCTGCGTTTCAAAGTTGTTATTTTGTCTTTCAGGAAAGACTTCTTCTTTGATGTTTTATTGGCCAGTTTACCAAAAGGTACCCGCTCCAACTGGCTGTCCCATATTGTTTGTATTTCAAGTTCTGTTATGGATTTCCGCAAGAATGCTCCCCATGAATTCGGAGTGTCTTGGTCCATCTTGTTTTTTTTTTCTTTTTAGCAAGTGTTGTTTAAGTATCCTAGCTCAGATGCGTGGAATTTGTGGCATGGAGGCCAAACTCCAACCGGACCTGAGCTGGTGCGGTGGAGTTTGGTAAGTTCAAGACAGCTTTATAGACCCTTGTCTGTAGACCGTTAGGCAGAACCGCCTCTTTACCGTGCCAAACTACTTGGGCATATGACAATGTCGGTATAATTTGTGCCGCCATCACTTTTAGAAGATGATTCAGGCAGACCATTTTATAGTTCAGGAGTCTGTAAGCAAAAATTAGCGATTGTGCTTTTGCCTTTAAGTCAATTTTGTGTTCTTTGTATGTTGTGCCTCGCCCTAGTTTTAGGCCAAGGTATTTGTAGGCCACGTGTTCTTCTATTTGAGTCCCTTATATGTACCATTTAAACCTGTTTTTTTTGGGTCAGTAAGACGTACAATCTTGGTTTTTATCTTTGTTTATTTCCAAACTGTCTCTATCCAGAAAGATAACTAGGTTGTTAATTGCTCTTTGTAGCCCAAAAGGGCTTTGGCTCAGCACCACGATATCATCAGCGTACTGTAGGAAGGGTATTGGCTCCTGCGCTAGATTAGGCGGATGGCAGTTGGATGATTGCATATGATTGCTGACATCTGCCATAAATAAATTAAATAAGCTTGGGGCGAGGACGTGTGAGAAAAAGGGTAGGGCTATGACCTTCTTCAAGATTTGCCCGGCGCTAACCGCCTTTGTACCATTCAAATTACCAAGCAATGAGGCAGGCGCCGGAGACCAGAAGGCAGGAAACAGAAGTTTATTCCGACGGAGCAGAACACATCAGATCAGACAACAAGGTATCGTCTCGAGGTGCTCTAACAGCCTCTCTGAGGCCTGGCCTCTTATACCCTGGTTTATGACATGTGAGCATTCTTTATTGCATAAAGGATTCTTTAAACTCATGAAATGACATCCCCATAATCCTCGTGTCAAGCCCACCCCCACATACATCCACAATAGAGGTCCTCACCCTGCTGATAACAGGAGGGGGCTATCACGCGGCTGAGTGTTCTGCCGATTCTTAGGATGTGTGCGCCTGATCATATCCCATGGGGTGGGGAGGCCATGATCCATAGTGGGTCCTTTGAAGAGGAGTGACTTCATACAATAAGGGGCAGTAAATGGTATCTCCCGGCTTAGGCGATGGCCTCGGATCTGTGTGGACAGTCGGACTCGGGGGAAGGGGTCATCAAAGGAGTGGTATTCATGCCGCGTGGACAATTGAACGCGGAGGGATGGCTTATCAACAGAGGGGTATTCATGGAAGGAGAGGAGGTGCTGGTCAGGCGCGGGCGTGATTTCCAAGGACAGGGTCATGCAGGAGGAGAAGGGTTATGCTCATGTGAGGGAGGGAGGGGGGAGCCAGGGTGCGCGGAGGATGCCTGCAGGGTCAGAGGAGCGCGCTGGCGATCGATCGTGGACAGGGACACCATGATACCTAAAATGGCTGTCGTGTACGTTGTACGTGGGTGACAAGCTGGCGCAGATGATGTTCAGCTCGTAAACTAAAATTCCACAGTCCTCCCTTTTAACATGTCTCGCCAACTTGTCAGTTCGTATTTATCCCCATAAGGCCACGTATTTCTACTTCATAGCGGGGGCTCATGTGCTCATTTCGGAAGTCCAAAGTCTTTGGGCACATACAGTTAGAAACAAAGCTGCACAAAGATGGCAGACATTGAATACCTAAACAACACCCACATAATATCACAACAGGTATCAGTACGAAGGAAAACAACTTCCAACCCCAGTCCTTCAAAGTGTCCCAAAACCAGCTCCCAAGCGACCATCCTTCTTGTTCTTGGTGAACCTCCGAGGAAAGTCTGTGGAGGTGCTCAATTGCTCTGTAGACTGAAGGCGAGTTATCTGGCACGTAGGTGCAGCAGGTACATCCGATGATGCGGCATGCTCCTCCTCAATCGGCTAGAACAACATCTAGAACAAGGCGGTTTTGAAGGGCCACAAGGCGGACCGCCTGAAGCTCAGCCGTGTTGTTAGCGAGGATGCCAGCCGTGATGTTGATCGTTGTTTCTACTGCCTGGGTCAGGTGTCGGATAGCGCGGCTGTTTGCCATTGGGCCCCACAGAGGAACAAGTCCCTTTGCGGCATCCAGGAACTGTGCTCCAGTGGAGTCGGCTTGTTCAATGTCATTTGCGCGCCTCTGCCGGTGATGGTTAGCAGGGGCTACATACGTGGGGGGGAGAACGAAGGCAATGTAGCAGATACCCTTCCAACCTTTCGGGAGCCGGGTGTAAGCTTTGGTGCCACACACAAAGTACATATTTGGAGAAGCAACAAAGGAAGGGGGTCAACTGAGTCCAATGTTCTGATGATTCGGCAGGAACTGCGACCCACCAGCTGTGTTCCCTGGCCTTCGAGACACACAAGACCTGTGACATTGATAACAGACAGAGCCACAGTCAGAGTGGCGGTAGTTTGTTTTCGCAGATGAGAGAAGGTGGATCTAGCTGGATTGTGGAGCACCTGTACTTCGACACGTTCTTTGGCTGGAATGTCTTTAAGGAAGGTGGCGCCTGTGAGCGCAGGACACAGGGGAGCAGAGGTCTTTCCGGTTTTGTTCAGCCAGAACCCAGAGTAGAAGTGCGACACTGTCTGGCTGGAAGTGGCGTTGTCCTTGTGGCTCTCTTGCATGAGGATCAACCAGGCGAGGCAGGAGCCGTGAACGGAGAAAGAAGAAGGGATGAAAGGGATGGAGTGTCCAGTGGCATGCGGGAGCAACCCGCAGATCCAGCAGTTCGTAGCATTTGCAGCAAGGTTGTGTTGGTGCAACAGTTGCACGAAGGAATTGTTCCAAAATTCCCTGCGCCTTTCTCGGAGCTGAGGCGACAGGGAGATTAGGTGATGCTCTTTCATGGGGGTCGGTTGTGCAGTGGGTAGCAATGCCTCATGAGCCGGTGTGCTTTCCTCCAGAAGCCAGAAGGAGGTCATGAGGAGGAGGCAGAAGAGGAAGACAATAAAGAGGGCGATTGTCTTTGATTTGTGCAAGTTGTCAGTCTTTGGATTTCTATAGTGGGTATTTCCTGTTGCTTCCATCATCTTCTTATCTGGCGCTTCCATCATCTTCAAGGGGCTCGGTAGCGGGCAGAACCACAGACTTCGTTTAGCTTATCTCCCGGTAACCCTTGGTTGCGTTTAGGTCACCGTTCTGAGATTCAACTTAGTCCGTGGCCTACTTAGCCGAAGCTCCCTCCTTTCGATGCAGGAAATACCCTTCTCTGGTTGGCACAGTGAGGTCAGAGAATTTTGCAAGTTCAAGTGCCCCAGTATCGGGATAACAGTTCAATGTCGGTCGGTCTTTGTTCAGGAGCTCTTCTTGGGTGTTGACGTTTTCTGTCGTGGCCAGGGTCGAGGAGATCTTCCTGCAGTGGTGTGCGTGCAGCCAGTGCCGCTTCCCCTCCACTCGAAGCGCTGTCCGGGTGGTGATAAGCACTTGCCAGGGGCCCGTCCACCGGGGTTCCAGACTCTTGGTCCGTTGGAAGTTTCGTATTAGAACGAAATCTCCTGGTTGGATGTCGTGGCCGGGGCCCCTGGAAGCATCGGGGATGGCCTGCTGCACCTGTTGATGAATGACAGACAATGTTTTAGTTAACTTGCACAAATAATCAGATAGTAGGACGTCCGGGACGTCATGAATGGAGGTTGGGTTGGGAGCAGTCCAGAGGTTCATCGGTCGCCCGAATACAACCTCGTAGGGGGTCAAATGGTGTTTGGTGGGAGTGGAGCGCATCGATAGCAAGGCCAGTGGGAGGGCATCTGGCCATTTAAGTCCGGTGGTGGCCACTATTTTTGACAATTTTAACTTCAGTGTGGCATTATGGCGTTCCACCAGGCCAGCGGATTGGGGGTGGAAGACTGCGTGAAATCTCTGTTTCACCCCCAATCCCTTTAGGATTAGTTGGATAACCTCAGCTATGAAGTGGGGGCCATTGTCGCTCCATAAAATTCGACAAAGGCCATAGCGAGGAAAGAATTCTTTCAGTAGTACTTTGGCAGTAGTCATGGCAGTGTTGTCACGGGTTGGATAGGCCTCTACCCATTTGCTGAAGGCACATACGATGACTAGTACATACTTCAAGCCTTGGCACCTCTCTAGCTGGATGTAGTCCATCTGAAGGACCTCAAAGGGGTGATTGGGGGTCCCAAACCCTCCCCGGGGTACCACAGTTCCTTTCCCAGGGTTGTGCTGCAGACAGATAAGGCACTGCTGGACTAGGCGTCTGGCTGAGTCGGGGATTTTGTCGTTGTGCCAGACTTTGGAAATGAGTTCGATCATGGGTGCAGATCCTATGTGTGCGGGGGAATGAGCCATCGTCAGTATGGGGATCAGGTATGAGTCAGGCAGCAACCATTTGTTTGCATCTTTTGTTCGCCAGCAGCCCTCATCATCCTTCAAACCCACCCCTGCCCACTTAGTCAGTTCGTGAGGGGTGCTGGCCGACTGGATGTCTCTGATCATTTCCCTTGCGTCAGTCCATTTCTCTGCTTGTGACCTGGTCACATACATGCGTGTCATCGTCCTATTCTCAGCTGTGGTTCGTGCAGTGATGTCGGCCAGTGCATTCCCTTGTCCGACTAAGTCTGTCACCTTCTTGTGTGCCTGGCATTTGATCACTGCTAGTCGTTTGGGGAGGAGAACCACTTCAATCAGGGCAGAAACCAGATCTCCGTGAAGGATAGGGGTGCCGTGGGACGTCAGGAATCCCCTCTCCCTCCACAGGAGCCCAAAATGGTGAACCACCCCGAAGGCATACTGGCTGTCTGTATATACGTTTGCGGTGGTCCCCGTGGCTATGATGCATGCTCGTGTGAGGGCTATCAGCTCTGCTGCCTGGGCAGATCGTTGTGTGATGCAGGCTGTCTCAACTACTGTTCGGGCTGTTGTTACTGCATAGGCAGCTGAAGTGGTGCCATCTGGGAGTTTGATGCATGAGTCGTCTACCCATAGCTCTCCATCGGGGTCAGTGAAAGCAGTGTCTCGGAGGTCA
The DNA here is from genome assembly GCF_964263255.1 of Lissotriton vulgaris. Lineage (NCBI taxonomy): Eukaryota > Metazoa > Chordata > Amphibia > Caudata > Salamandridae > Lissotriton > Lissotriton vulgaris. The sequence continues at coordinate 14,971 of NW_028246274.1, forward strand.
ACTCTACTCCTAGTTTGTTCGTCCGTGAGGGTCACACAGTCGTGTATGGGAGGAACGTCGGGGTCATTTTCAGGCAGGGGCAACAATGTGGCAGGGTTCAAAGTCGTACATCTCTTTAGTGTGATGTGGGGTGCAAGTAGCGTCAATTCGTACCCTGTCAGTCGTGCGCTAGTCAGATGTTGAGTCTTCGTTTGGTTCAGAAGGGTGTCGACTGCATGGGGTACTAACACAGTGAGGGAGTTGGAAAGTACGATTCCCTCGCTCTGATGGATAGAGACAGCAGCGGCAGCTACTGCTCGAAGGCAGGCGGGCAAAGCTCTGGCTACAGGATCAAGAGTGGCGGAGAAGTAGGCACAAGGGCGCTGCTTTGGACCTATAGACTGAGTCAGGACAGACAATGCACACCCCTCCCTTTCGTGGGTGAAGAGGGAGAAGGGTTTGGAGTAATCCGGGGTTCCCAGGACGGGCGCTGAACAGAGGGCATCTCGTAATTCCTTAAAGGATGCTTGACACTCAGGGGTCCAAGGGAGCGGGAAGGGGGCATCTTTGGCCAACAGGGCAAGTAGGGGTTTTACAATGAGGCTGAAATTGGGTAACCATTGTCTGCAAAAAGAGGTTAGGCCAACCAAAGAGCGGACTTGCTTTTGTGTCTTTGGGACGGGGGTGTCTAGGATGGTTTGGATTCGGTCGGGTGTGAGTTTCCTCCCTTCTTTGGACAGGAGATGGCCTAGGTATGTCACTTGTGGCTGGCAGGACTGCAATTTCTTTTTGGAAACTTTATGGCCATTTTCTGCAAGAAAGTGTAGGAGTTGAACAGTGGCTGTGATTGCAAGTGGGGTGGTGTCGGCCGCCAAAAGGATATCATCGACATACTGGATTAACACCACTCCATCCGGTAGCTGGACGGCGTCCAGCTGTCTTTTAAGGGCCTGGCTGTAAATACTAGGACTTTCAGTGTACCCCTGGGGAGCTCTACAAAATCGGTACGAGCGGGATTTCAGGGTGAAGCCGAAGAGATAACGGCTGTCCGGATGGATGGGGATAGAGAAAAACGCATTCTTGAGGTCGATAACAGTGAAGGTGGTGGCAGTGGACGGGATGAGGGTCAGGATGGTGGTGATATCTGAGACTACGGGGTATTGGGGTACAACCACTTTGTTAATCTCTCGCAGGTCGATGATGAAGCGGTACGCTTTCTCATCTCCTTCGCCTTGCTTCTTACCAATAGGTAGGATTGGGCTGTTGCAGACGTTGCTAACCACCTCTTCAACCACTCCTGCATCTACCAGAGACTGAATGATCTCTACCAGTGCCTTCTCGCCCTCGGGCGATATCCGATATTGTGGGAGTTTCGGGAGCATAGCGTCCTGTCTTACAGTTATATGAATAGGGTCAATCATCATTCGTCCCACATCAGAGTAATTTTTGGCCCACAGGTACGGAGGCAGGGTGTCAAGCAAGGACAGGTCAGCGTCAGTTATGGAGCACATGTGTCGTGAGGGGCAGGATTTGGGCATGCCTGGGTTGTCGTACAGGATGACTCGGATTCCATCTGGGGAACACCTAATGGTAGCTCGAAAATGTTTCAGTAAGTCAATGCCCATAATGGCGTCAGGGGAGTTGGAGGAGAGCAGAAATGTTGTGTCAGTGGTGTTGCTTTCTAGGTCAAAGGTGATAGGCACGGACAGGGGGTTAGTGGAGGGCGTCCCATCGAAACCTATCGATGTAATGTGTGAGCCAGACAAGGGTGCCCTTGGAATCAGTCGTTTCGATAACACACTACGTGTCACCCCAGTGTCTACCAAAAATGGAGACTCTGTACCCAGGACCTTAGCAGTGACATAAGGACCTTGCTGGTCAACACAGAGCTCGACTGGATCCCTCCCTTGCCCCGGGCAGTCCTATGCAAAGTCGGGGGCATTCTCACCGTCGGATAGTTGATACTGATTCTGTCGGGGACGGTCAAAGGTGTTCGATCTCCCTGATCTGTCATTGTTGGTGTCGTTTGTGTGCCCTCGTCCTTGTCCCCTATTTCTCGGTCCACCTGCTATATCCTTGGGGTCCCTATTTCTGTTCATCTCTAGCAAAACCGGACACTGGGATTTCCAATGGCCGAACCCTTTGCAGAAGGCACATTGGTCATCACTAATGTCTCTACGTCCAGTGTGGGGTGTTGGGGTGTGATCTTTAGGAGGTGGATTTCTAGGGATGGTCAATTGGTAGTTCCCCCTTTGGGGTTCCCGTCCGACCGCTATACCTTGTATCTGGGCTATCATCACCCTTTCTTTCAAATCTTTCTTCTTTTTCTCGGACGCCCTATCATTCTCATTCTTCTGGTGCTCGTAATACTGAGCCATCTGAAGGATAGCTGCGGGTTTGGAGGCCCCCCAACTACTCTCGCTCGTCTGTAGTTTTTGGGAGACCTCCTGTGACAGGCCCTTCACATAGTTCTGTACAAACAGGTGTTGTCCGGTTGCGGTGGTCATGTCTTGGCCACTGTAGTCGGAGAACACTGTCTCGAATTGGGAGAAGTACTCTGATACATCTTCCTGGGGTTTCTGACGACAGGCCGTGACTATCGACCAATCTACCTTTTTCTCTGGGATCAGTGTCTTTAACTTCTGAACTAATTTGTCTGGGAGTTCTAGTATGTCTTTTACTGGTTTCCTTCCAGGCTCTCGCTATCTAGTTCACTGAGTTGCTCCCAGGTGTGCCCGAACAGATCTGTGTGGTCAGCCTTCCGGATTTGCTTCCACACGTCAGCAGGCAGGCATAACCCGAAAAACAAGTCAATGTCCGCTAAAGTCATTATCGTTGAACCCAGAGCTGTGTTCATCTCGGTATAGAACGCTGTCGGGTTCTTTCTTAAATCGGGCAGAGGTTGTCTAAAGGTTAGGATGTCTTGTCGGTCCCATGGTTGGTAAACCCAATTGTACACAACCCTCCCTTTTGCATCTGCGTGATTAATATCATCGTTTGTTCCCAGACCGCGTGGCGGAATCCAGTATGGAGCCGCTTCTCTGATGGGCATCATAGTGTTGGCTACTTCTACTGAGGTCGTTTCAGGGACTGTAACCTTGGTTTCTGGTTTTTGTTCCGTGAGGTGGCGGAAGACCTCAAGCGTCTGCATGAAGAGCTCCGTCGCCTCACATTCAGTCCCATCTCCAACATCAATCTTCCTATACAGCGTTGTCAGTTTAGCGGGGCCCTTACTTTGATACCTATCCTCATATGCGTTCAGGGTGTGGTAGCTGAATCGCAAAATGAAATGCCGTCTGTGGCTGTCGGCATGCGAGTTATATATGTTCATTGTGTATTCTTCGCTCTCCCTTCGTTCCACTAGTGTCTTTGCTATTTTGTCAATCCCATCCCGTTCATCTTTGCTCAGCCTGTTTGGTCTGGCTGGTGGGTGCTCGCTAACCTCGGGGGCATCTGGTGGTACTGTTAATGTGGCTGGTGCGGAGGCCGTGAGGGCAGGTGCACTAGCGCTAAGGCCGTTCTCATTCGCACTCAGGGCCTGCAGGTGTTGTTGGCAGGGAGCATATGGAGGGGGCATGTAGATGATTGGGGGACCTAGCAGTAACTCATCGTTCGCCCGCTGTTTGGAGGGCAATTCAGGGTAGAGCGCAGAGGGGGTCCTAACAGGACATTGACCTGTCGACCCTGATTCTTGGTTTTGTGTAGCTTCCTTTCTTTCCTTTATTTCTTCTTCTAATTGCTTAGCGGCTAGGTGGGCTGCCTTTCGTAATTCTTTCCCTATTTTAGCTTCTTCTCTTTTCTGTCGTTGTTCCGTTTCTTTGCGCCACATGCCAATACTATCGAGCATAGTGGGCATAGTCTTATTTTTCTGGAGCGCTATTTCCAATGTTTTTATTTTATGCTCATCAAAGGAACCTATCAGTGGCCACTGACTTTCGGGGTTCTTCTTTGTATATTTATGCCATAGCTTAGTATAAGCTATAGCGACTAGTCCATGCTTAGTGAACGTGTCCTTATTAGGGGTGCCCTCCAGTGGAGCTGGATGGTTCATCTCTAATAAGCGGTCCGGGCTGTACAGGCTACCAATCAGTGGGGAGAAGATAGGCATGACGGGTTACAACGGGGACAAAGGTCTGCACTACCTATCTTATCACGGCGGGCAAAGACTAGACAGAATATTTCTATTCTCCGTTGTTTGCAGGCGGTGAATACCTCAAAAGAACCAATACTGAACACTTAATGTACGGTCAATCAAACAATCAATGGGGAGAATAAGTGGGTACGACGTGTTAAAGTTTTGCGTTACCCACTCTTTCTCTACCTGCAAAGAGAGACCTTGTTCTTCCCTGTTTGCAGACAGAGAATCTCCAGACAACAATCCACGAACGACAGTTCGGGAAAACAGTGGGGGAGGAAGATAGGCACGACGGATTACAATGGGGACAAAAGTCTGCGTTACCTATCCTTCACTGTTTGCAAAGAGAGAGCCTGTTGTTTCTCCGTTTGCAGACGGTGAATCTCCAGAGGGATCAACAAAGCGTAATACTAGTATTATCCCAATCAAACAATCATTTCTCGATTTGTCGTGTTTACACGACCTTACCCGGACCGCATGGACGGTTTCCTGTCTTCTGAATCCAGCGCCCGATCGTCCTCTATTCTTCGCGATGTTCGTGGCACTCCCGATGGTTCCCAGTCAGGACCGTAGATCACTCGAGAGAGGTCTGTTCGGAACTAGTGAAGGTCGGATGATCGGCTGTCAGACGAGGGTCTATCGGACACGAGCTCTCCCGATCGTTGCAGTCGTTCACTCTGTCGTCGGGACCTCTCCCACTGGATCCACGAGTCGCTGATGGGCCCCACGCTTTGGAACGCCAATTGTGAGAAAAAGGGTAGGGCTATGACCTTCTTCAAGATTTGCCCGGCGCTAACCGCCTTTGTACCATTCAAATTACCAAGCAATGAGGCAGGCGCCGGAGACCAGAAGGCAGGAAACAGAAGTTTATTCCGACGGAGCAGAACACATCAGATCAGACAAAAGGTATTGTCTCGAGGTGCTCTAACAGCCTCTCTGAGGCCTGGCCTCTTATACCCTGGTTTATGACATGTGAGCATTCTTTATTGCATAAAGGATTCTTTAAACTCATGAAATGACATCCCCATAATCCTCGTGTCAAGCCCACCCCCACATACATCCACAATAGAGGTCCTCACCCTGCTGATAACAGGAGGGGGCTATCACGCGGCTGAGTGTTCTGCCGATTCTTAGGATGTGTGCGCCTGATCATATCCCATGGGGTGGGGAGGCCATGATCAATAGTGGGTCCTTTGAAGAGGAGTGACTTCATACAATAAGGGGCAGTAAATGGTATCTCCCGGCTTAGGCGATGGCCTCGGATCTGTGTGGACAGTCGGACTTGGGGGAAGGGGTCATCAAAGGAGTGGTATTCATGCCGCGTGGACAATTGAACGCGGAGGGATGGCTTATCAACAGAGGGGTATTCATGGAAGGAGAGGAGGTGCTGGTCAGGCGCGGGCGTGATTTCCAAGGACAGGGTCATGCAGGAGGAGAAGGGTTATGCTCAAGTGAGGGAGGGAGGGGGGAGCCAGGGTGTGCGGAGGATGCCTGCAGGGTCAGAGGTGTGCGCTGGCGATCGATCGTGGACAGGGACACCATGATACCTAAAATGGCTGTCGTGTACGTTGTACGTGGGTGACAAGCTGGCGCAGATGATGTTCAGCTCGTAAACTAAAATTCCACAGACGCAGCCTTGTTTTAGCCCTTGCTCTATGCAGATACAGCTGGTGGTGTTAAGTCCATTGCCTAGTTTCACTCAAGCCCAGGTTTCATAGTGCATGGCTATTATTGCTTCCAATAATTTGCTCGGCAGCCCCCATGCCCTTAATTTTTTCCAGAGGTACTTTCTGTTTACTTTGTCGAATGTGGCTTTCAAGTCGACAAAGCATGCAAATAACCGAGTTTCCCTTTTTCCTGCCTTTTCGTTTAGCAGTGCCAATGTAGCCAGGTTTGTCAAAGTACCCATCCCCTGTCTAAAGCCAGTTTGAAACTTTGGGATTATGCTTGTCTCGTCCATCCAGCCTTGAAGGTGCAGTAATAGGCATGAACCGTATAGTTTGGCCTCGAGATCAATCAGTGATATCAGTCTGTAATTTTCTGGCTTGTTATGGTCTCCTTGTTTAAATAGTGGGTGGATGATGTTCTCTTTCCAGGATTTGAGGACGTTGTTCTCAATGTAAATCAGGTTCAATAATGGCGTGAGGTTGTCGGTCCAAAAGTCTGGAGCGTGTTTAATAGTGAGTTGGACAATCCGTTAGGGCCTGCTGCCCCCTCTGTTTTCAGCCTTTTTATTATTCCTTTCACTTTTTTTTTATCGATCAGGAAATATTGGTCATTGTTACTTTCTGCTTGACGGGTATGTTCATCTACATCCGATGTTAGGTCCTTTAGGGTTTTTCCATTGCATGATTATCATTTCTCGCGCTGCTGTGCTCCATCCAGGTTTTTTCACCAATTCCCTCTTCTTTTTGTAATTTAGTACCCCTCGTCAAGTTATTTATGATGCCCCAGAGCTCTCTGCTGTTTGGCAAGGTACTTGCCCATAGTAACTGTGTCCAGATTTTTTCTTTGTATCCAGTCTTAGCTTCCTTCAACATTTTCTTGTAATTCTTCTGTAGCTCCTTTAATTTGTTCTTGTATTCTTTCTTACCCGTTTTAACCGCCATGGCTTGAATTTGTGCCTCTTTTGCCATCTTTCTCTTTTCGTCTCGTAAGGAGAGGTTGAACCATGGATTCTTTCTGATATCTGTTCTTTTTGTGTTTTTATTAGTGGCCGAAAAACTTAGGCTAAGGTCGAGGCATAGAACTTCCCAAGTTGTTATTCGGTTTTCTTCTATCTGCGGCCCTATTTGAGTCAAGTGTTCTTTGAGGGAATCCATTATGATCGCCACGTTTCTTCCTTGCCATTTTAGTTTCCTCAAATTAAACTTTTCTACATGTTGTCCCAGCGTGTTTATTTTTTGTTCCCCGGCTAGCTCTATCTTAAGCTTTATAATTTGCGGGTGATGTTCACTTTCGATGCGTGTTAGGATTTGAAATGAGTCTATTCTTGGTACTAAATTAGAGCTGGTGATGTTGAAATCTATTGTGGATCGTCTTTTTCCGTTGGAGTGCGTTATGGCTGATGGTCTGTCCCCTGCAGTGTTGCCATTCAGGATTACAAGGCCAGATCTTTCTATCCCTTATGGTTTGATGTCCCCAGTTGTCCTGCCTCTTCATTGGACGGATACGTTGACTAAATATTACCAGTCCATTTCATTTGGGATTCGTTTTCCGGTAACTTTTGTAACTTGGAGCCAGTTTACCCCAGCGTCTAACTCTTCTGTTCGCAAACTATGTTTTTGTGATATGTATGTTGATAAACACCCCCTCGGATGACCAAATATTGCGAGTTTCACTGCAAGGATGTGATGTTCAATGTAAGCAGATATTGCAGTGGGATTCATTATCCACGTTTCTTGAAGAAGTATTATATCTTGTTGTTCGAGGAAGGACTGAGTTTCATGGTCATGACCCAGGTTTTTAAATCCGTGGACTTTCCATGAACAGATCTTTATCATGTTCTTACCTTCGTCCTTCAAGTTATGGCCCTGTTCTCTAGTCCATAAGCCTGTAACAAGACCTGCTCTTAAGAGAGACGAAAATGAGGACAGAATCTGGAAGTGCTAATACATTTTCACACGGCGCCTGACCTGGAAAGGCTCAACCCAATAGAATCAAAGATGGGCAGCTACACCTCTAAAGAAAGTTACAGGAGGGGCTGCACTTTGGAGGTTTGAAGTGAAGGGACCAGGCAGCTGTGACTGTAAGGGGCAAGACTTATGCTTTCAGAAAAAGTCTTTCAACACTTGATGTTCTTGTAAATTCCCAAAATGCTGTGCAGGAGGATTCGGCCAGGGGTAGAGTGACCACCCTAGGATTGGGCAAAGCTGCCTATGTTCTAGAGCTTTTGAATCCCAATGAAAACTCTTGCACACTTTTGACTTTGAGAGGAATGAACAGCTGAAAGAGGGATGACACCTTACCCCACTGCAAAGATGGACTCGGGGATGTCTGATTTCAGCTAGCAACTGTGGACTAGGAATTGTTTCTCCAGGGCCTGTGATGCTGCCCCCCTATCGACCTGTGGCACAGTTGGTGCCATTTTACCAATTTGTCTTTAATGTTAATGGTCCACAAACATTTCAAGATGATTTGTTGATGTTTTCATCTGAGCAGACCATTGGGAAAATTTGTGAGCACCACACTACATTTACAAACATGAGTGGCACGTCCTTTAACGCAAACGACTGGTACATTTTACTCGAATTTTTAGCAAAAAATGGACCAATTGAATACATTTTCTACAGAAGGGAGGTGGTCCACAGAGGAATCCAAGTCCACATTAGTTTTCACAGGATTTTGATAATGATAACACACTCAAGAAAACTCTGGACCTCTTGAGTTTTCGGACAGTAAGGTATTTGAGGGGGATGATGAGTGTGTTAGACGTTACATCTTAGTGTCCTTAGGCTCAATCCTTTTTTGTATAAATAGAATCAAGAGAGTCCTTGCTTTATAGAAAAGTTGCTCTTTATTGGTGTGGATAAAAGCGTGGACAGCCGACACACGAAAACACGTGTCGGCTGTCCACGCTTTTATCCACACCAATAAAGAGCAACTTTTCTATAAAGCAAGGACTCTCTTGATTCTATTTATACAAAAAAGGATTGAGCCTAAGGACACTAAGATGTAACGTCTAACACACTCATCATCCCCCTCAAATACCAATTGAATAAATATTTGGGCAACAAACCCATTTTTCTTTTTTTTCACAGAAAGAAAGTGCCATAGAGACTGGGAGACTACTGTACATACATTAGTAACTTCCTCTTCTGTCCTAACAACTTCTCCTTTCGGTTTATTCAGCCCTTGTTTTGTTTTGCATTTGAATTTTTGAGTGAAAGCATCACTTTCTTTTTGCCTGCAATCTCTGCTGCATATAAACCTTTAAAATGTGTTACTTTTGGGAAAAGCACATTCATTTAATGCATTGCTTTTCAACTTTTTTTTGTTTGGAAAAGCCAGGCACAACTATTTTTGTTTCTTTTTTTTCTTTTTAATTGAATGCCCTGGAGTTAGGAGTAGGACTCTTGTGGAATTAAGTTGATTTGCTGTTTTAGAGGATAATGTTTGCATGTTTTTGGGATGGTGGAGGCCTTGGTTTATAAATTGATGTTCTGAATTTCCTTGTGCTTTTTTGTAAATTCTGTACAATTTGACTGTATTGTTGGTTTTCTGTTTGGTGCCTAATGTTGCCTTGGGTTGGCCTGGGAGTATTTATTTCACATTCTCACTGTTGTTGTGCTGTATGCTTAACGATCATTGTATCAAGCTTGTCAATAAGCTTAAGTTAAATGGAAAATGGAGGTTATTTGTTTGGTTGCATTCGCCTGTTGGCGGCTATGGTCTAAGTGACTACTAGGGTCCAGGTCCATGTAGCCAGACATGCTTCTTTTACATGTGCTTGGCCATCAATTGGCTGTCAGTTTCTGTCTGTGTGACAAGGTTGCTATTGTGTTTTACTTTTATTCTGCAACTGCTTAGAGTATTTTGTTCGGTAATTGATGTGGTTTATAGTTGGGGAATTTTTAAAGCTCATTTAATTTTCTTCTGTGATATTGCCGATTTACTGATGGTGGGTAAAAGGCAGTTCCATGTGTGGACACAAGCACATTTTGGGTAGCATTATACAACCAGCACAATCAGTGTGGAGAGAGGTGCTCCAGGCAGGTAGGCCAACCATGTTCTTTGTTCTTTATTCTTCATGTCTCCATCTTTGCTGGCCTTGCGGCAGTGGCCTTTTGCGTAGCGTGTGTGTGTTTGCTGTCTGTTTTGTCTCTGTTTTCCATGCCTTCTCTTTCACTGGCCATGTGAATCACCATTCTGTGCAGTCAGTGTTTATTTCGGTACTTTTGAAACCAATGTTCTGGGAACAGTAATAGAAGAATCTCATTTCATTTTTGTTTATTTTTTGTCTTTTTCTGTCATATTTGTTTGTGCTTGTGGCTGATTTTCGTACGGTATTGTTGGTTTTGATTTGTTTATTCAATTTTTGCCTGCCCCCCTCCATTAGGTTCCCAGGAGCCCTGGAGGGGTATCAAGAATAATGTCATTCATTTATTCAATTTTTGCCTGCCCCTGTCTCTGATGGGCCATGTAAGGGTTCCAGCAATGATTTCATTATTTTATTCAATGTTATACTCTCTCTGCCTTCCGTGGGGCTCCCATATGCTCTGGATGGATATCAGCAACCATTTGAATAATTTATTTAGTTTCTACCTGTTCCCCTGCCTCCCATGAGCCTAGGAGGGGCACTGGCAATTATTTAATTGTTTTTGAATCGCTGTCTACCCTCTCTGACTTCCACTTGGTCTCAATGAGCCTTGGACAGTCACCAACATTTATTTTATTATTGTATTGCATTTTTGCCATGAGGGTGAGGGAGCATTAGCATTTTTTAAATTAATGTATTTGATTGCTTCATACCCCGCCTCCCATATAGTCTCCTGGAGAGCTACCAGAAATTATTTAATATTTTATTCAATGTTTGCCTACCCCCTACCTTCATGTGCCCTGGGGGAGCACCAGCAATTACTTAAATCATTTATTATATTTTTACCAGTTCACCGCATCTCATGGGTTCCCATGGGCCTTAAAGGGTTACCAGAAATTGTTACACTGTCACCTGCCCACCCCACCTCCCATGGACCTTGGAAGGGCACCCACAAATCCACAATCATTTTTTAGGTAACATTTTTTTTTATTGATTTAAAAAACAAAATGACATTATAATTCATTAACTTGTCCTATCCCTCTTCCCCCGACCCTTAAACAAGGAAAGAAGTGTCAGCCACACCGTGAGCAAACAAATATTAAATCCACACATACAATTGGATCACTTAAACTGCATAACTGGCAATACTACATCAAATTGAGCAGATCAGCATCGCAGATATGTGAAAGTCCATAGGTCGCACTCTACTCCACCCACCAGCAGTTGTACCCCCTGAGCATCATGGTAAATGCAGTTCTTTGAAGCATGTGCGCTTTTCATAGAGTCCCAAGTATAAATGCAAAGCTGCAGGCCAACTCTGGACACCGGTGTTTCAGGATTGTTATCCTTCATCAGCATAGTATAGGCAGTTCTTCGGGGTTTGCTCTGCAGGCTGCCAAGTTTTATCGGGTCTGGTACCTCTCACGGCGCGTAGAACTGCATCTACCGTGATGCTCTTGGGTTACATCCGCTGGTGGGTGGAGTAGTGTGCGACCCATGAACTTTTCATTTACAGCCATTGGGCTGACGAGCTCGGACAAAGCACCTACATGCCGTGAGTGGTACCAGACTTGTTAATATTTGGCAGCCTGCACAGCGAAACCCTGTAAAAAACTATACTCTGCTGATCAAGGAAAATAATCCTGATACACTGGTGTCCAGAGTTGGTGCTGCAACTTTGTTTGTTTTCTTCACTTCTAGATCTACGAAAGGCGTACCAGCCTAGAAGAACTGCATCTACCGTGATGCTCTTGGGTTACACCTGCTGGTGGGTGGAGTAGTGTGCGACCCATGAACTTTTCAGCACCACAGATATATCTAAAGAGTATTAATCAACCATCCACTCCACATCTTGTCCTGGGTCTGGCCCTCCCATTTTATGTTGTATCCGGACTTCTACTAAGTCCCATTCCATCCTTCTTCCCTGTTCTACTCTGTTGCAAACCAGCCTGTGGCGTACTCCACATTCAGCTCGTAACCACTTCATAAATTCCCATAACCATTGCTTTCATGCAGACAATCGTTTCGACATTTATCTTACTGCTATACACTTTTTTGTCTCAGTGAGGCCTAGATCCAATACCCTCTCCACATAGATAGTGTGTTTAATTTAGGGCACCACAATTATTTAATTCATTTGCTTTTCATAGGGTCCCCATGGACCTTGGAGGGGTACCAAGTTACGTTTTCATGTGTAAAGTCTAGTCCTTAATAGTTAGTTTATACATGGATACACTACTATTAGGGCACAAATGATGAAAGTGATGATGACTTTTATTACATTTGCTAAATTGGCTGCAGGTGCATGAGAGGTCGTGTACACAATATACTGAGATGAAGGGATGTCTACAAATTAGCTGACAGTGATACCAGAGTCAAGTGCTTCTGCCTGTGCTAGGTGCGTAACCATATAAAAAGTAAAGAAGATGGCCCCAAAGAAGGATTTCGTTTTCAGGACAGTAGCCGGTGAGGAGAAGACATCTTTTGCCAGTGTTGCACTGGCATCAAGCCCTCTTCATTTTTCCAGAAATGTAACATTCCTGCTGTAAACTTCTCTACGCAAGAGACGGGAAGGAGAATTACACCTGGATCATACCACAACCAGCGCTGAAATGACTGGAGACATAGTGAGAAGTGACTCTGAAATAGAATTGTCACACCAGCAAACCAGAGCTTCACATGAAAGTCAACAGCAGAAACCACTGCCTGCAACTCCTAATCTTCTGTAAGGAGGAGCAGAACAGCAAGCTTACTACAAAGAAGGATGTTTTGTGACTGCTCTTCCATTGGACACACTAGCTTCATGATCTCGGGCTAAGAACAGAAAGAGAACTTCCCCATCTTCTTCAAGCCTCCCTCTTGATGATTTGGATATGGATTGCATCCCAACTGAGACTCCCTGTGATAGACGAGGTAAAAGAATGTTCCCAAAAGCCATGGAAATGAGAAAGGTGATGAAGAGCCAGTGATTGCTAGTGTGGAGAGTGACCCAAAGAAGTATAGCTCACCTCTATTCAATCTACTCTTAGTCATGTAGTTCTATCAACATAGCGTTACATCTTTTAAAAACTACAAAAGCTTGCATAACTACCCCTTTACGCAGTTACAGCCCGCCATAAAGAAAGGCCAGCACCACTGCCTAAATCCACCATAACACGTTCTTCAAGCGCTGGCACCATAAGAAATCTATCCTCCAAAGTTTGGATGCTCTTTACAATCCACATGAGGAGCACATGGAAGAAAGCTCAATTTGCAAATAAAAACCTGTTGTGGTAAGCCAGGTGTACAATATGGTTCTGGGGACCAACTGGCCATCTAAATAGGTTGTTTTTGATCAGCCAGGTGTTGGACTCAGTCTTTGTTGCTAATGGTGCTTCCTGTTTAATTATCACTGATGCTGCACTAACCAGTAATGCCTAGTAGTAAATAAAGGTAAAAAACACATATTGAAGAAAACAAAACAGACATTTTAATTACAGAAAAATATAAAGTCTCACCTTCTCTTCAACTGTAAAAACTCTCTCCCCACCTGTCCTTCTCATTTCCTCCTGCAAGAGGTCCTTCCCTCCCTACAAAAGCATCACTATGGACTCTAGCCTTCTTGAAATGTTTCGTTGGTTTTCTTAGTCAGCAAATGCCCTTCTAACTTACTGTCAGTCCTTTGATCAGTAGCTAGATAAGGGTATCTGTGGTTAAAAGGGGACACTTGGGAACTTGACTGCTGCTTTTATGTGATTCGTGTGAGAATTGTGGTGTACTATATGGTGTGGTTGTTTGACCTCACAGTGTAATACACTCACAAAGCTGTCTTGGGTCCTGTCAAGTGCATTTTTAAGACCTCTAGCTCAACCCCTGGTAGCAGTGCCTTCGAGAAGTAAGGCTTAAACATGAAACTAGTGTAAATCATTTAGACACACCAAACAACAGAATAGGAAATTTACACAACACAGAAGACATCCTATATCAATTTATAAAAATAGATTATATTTTATGAATTTTACACACCAATATGAAAAAGATCAACAAGAGGTTACCAAAGATATTGATTTTCAAGTAAAACGTAAATCTCAGCTTTTTAGACAAAGTGCAAGCATATATTGGTAACTGAAAAGTTTGGAAACATTTGAACTTATTAAAGATTTAGATTTGACTAATTCGGCCTGGACTGGGTGAACAATTCAGACAGGGAGAAGGTAAATATGGCCAAAAAGGAGTATTTGGACAGTTAAATGGTCTCCAAAGCAATCTCACAGCCTTTACTACACTTTATGCAACAAAGCCATAGACTTCAATTTAGTGGCCTTGATGCTGAGGATACAGGATGCTGAAGATACTGAAAGATGTAGGTGCTGTCTGGTTCAGAGAGCTCTTCCTGGAATTGTTCCTTGGTCCACAGTTGAAGCAACTTTGGCCACAGGAGTTGATGTCCCTTGAAGTCCTATTTGGGCTAGTAGTAGTCCAGCATTGACTGGGCTACTGATCTCTGTTCATAGCAAGCCCAGCGGTTTCCTTGGGAGTTGGCTGGTGTCCTTATTTAGTGACCCAGTTGCAATGTTTAAGCACCAAGGGATGGTCTTCTTGGCTGCAGATCTGCAATCAGCAAACATTCTTTGGAAGTGGCTACTGACTGGCCAGAATGGTCTCCTTCAACTTTTATGGCCTTATGCTGGAGTGATGCTCTGAAGTAACGTTTCCTGGAGCCAGACACCACAGGGACAATCCTCTCAGTGCTAGCCCAAGGAGCAGCAGGTGCAGTCCAGCCTTTGGTGCAGCCTCTCTTGCAAGATCCAGAGATCAGCAGGACAGTCCTTCTTCAGTTCTCTCTCCAGTCGAGATGTGATCTAAGGTTCAGGGTGCTAGGGGTGCAAACTTAGGGGTCGATTAGGATCGCGGACGGACTTGCGTCCGTCCGCGACCCCAGAGCAGGAGGGAACCTCCGCATGGCATGCGGAGTTCCCTCCTGTGCAATTAGGATGTGACCGCCACCCTGGCGGTCACATCCTCTATATTTAACATTGCGGCGGGTGCAGCTTCAAGCTGCACCCGCGGCAATGTTAAAAATGCACGCATTGCATTTGCATGCAGAAAGAGGCAGGCACCGCGCGGTGCCTGCCGCTTTCTGCATGCAAATGCAGGGGGGTCCCATAGGTACCCCCCATGTGCACCCCCCACGCCCCCTTCACCTAGGGGGCCCGCAACGGGCCCCCGCAGTGAAGTTCCATATGCTTTTCCACGGAGGAAAACCCGCCGCGGAAAAGCATAAATTACTGGCCATCCTAATATGGTGGACGGTGTCTGGAAGACACCATCACCATATTAGAGCTTTTCCGCCGCGGTTGTAATCCGACCGCGGCGGAAAAGCTGCGGACGGAAACCAGGACCCACCAGCCATCCTAATGTGGCGGTGGGTCTTTGGTCAGTCCGCTGCGGTTTTTTCGCATCCTCGGGGCTGGCGGTGGCTTCCGCCGGCCCCGAGGATGCGGAAAAACCGCAATCATAATGATCCCCCTTAATGCCAAAAGAGGTCCTGGGGGGGTGAAACGGTCACAAGTCGATGGGCTTCCAGGATCCCTCCCATCCTATTATGACTTCTGGCTATGTATGGCATCAAGCTATCCCAGAATGCACTATTCTGCACACTACCAAGATGTGACACCTTCACTCAGTGTATAGAGCTTGTTAGTCTACTCTAGAGGCATGGCTACCTGTGGGCTACACAACCAATGATAGCCAGTTTGGCAACTGGTTTTTCTTCTCTGTCCTGCCACCAGTCTGTCTACATGAACAAAGGGTCAGCCCTTCTCAAGTGTGCTTGCCATTTGACCATCAAAGGCAGTTTCCCCTTTGAAGCTACCCTTTTAAGGCAACACCCTGTTGAGCTTCCTGTGAGGAGGAGGTAACACCTCCCTTTGTGTCAGGCCTCCATTTTTCCTGGGCTTGGGAGTTGTTCAGATGAATCCCTAGGAGGGCAGAAGGACATCTTGTGCCAGCATCTATGAAAGGCTTCTGGATAAACTGGGCAGTAGATTGGCAACTTTCAAAAAGTTGCTTTTCTTTAAAAGTGGCATTAAATTTGACTTGGGCATTGAGTCGTGTTTAATGTCACAATTAATTTGATACCTTTAAGTACCAATTGAGGTAGTCCTATTCAGAAGTTAGCAAGATTGAGGTGTCAGCCTGCAACTCCTCATTAAAAATGACAATTTAGATGTTTTACTGTTAGGACATATTAAAGTGCATGTCCTACATAATAATATACAGCACCCTGCCTTAAGGCTCAATATGCCATCCTTACGGTGACTTATATATTGTTAAGGGAGGTTTGGGCTTTGCCATATGTTTAAATGACAAAGTCGTACTAGCAGTTTATAAACAGCTTTTCAGTCTGCAGTTGATGTGCTTTGTCACACTCGGGTGGCACAATCAGTGCTGCAGCCATGAGTGGACACTTTAACTTACATGCCCTGGGTACCTCTAGGACCATATATTAGGGACTTATACTTAAGTTGGGGATAGCCAATTCAACATACATTTGATAAAGGGTTAAAACACTGACATTGAGGTCTGGGGAGCAGTCCTCAGTGCAGTCTCAGAGTTAAAAAAAAAACCAGCAGCATCAGTCCAACACTTTCGGGGTGACCATTCAAAAATAGACATTTCCTTACAAATTTCTATCACAGGACTTTTTTCCCCACACATAAGTCACATAGGGCATTATGTTGCATGAATTAGTTCATAAGCACAGCCATAATAAAAAATATATTTTTTGTAGAATGAAGGAAAATCCTAAATGAGATCATGGGCACACAATGTATTGTTAAAAATGACTGCGCTTCAAAATATAAACATATATTGCCATTGAAAAATGTAGTGCATTACATTTATGCTACACTTTTAATTTTACTATATTTATATGTATTGTGCAACATTAATGGAGCCAACCTGGCAGGGCAGCATGTTTTGGACAATTAATGGCATGCCATAAATTCCATTAGCATGCTCTTAACCTCTTCTCTCCTGAATCGTTCCTTGAGTCTAGACTGAGTACCACACTACAAGCTCGAGCCTAGATTCATTAAATGTGAAACCGATATTTTATAGATGGGCTACGGAGCAAGTAAGAGATGGGTAAGGTAAGGTATAATAAAATGTCAGCGCTTGGGGTAGACATAGGTTTGGCTATGGACAGGCTGGAGGATCAAACATTTAGTAGGCTTGGGCATATGGTTTATAAATGGTAGAAGATGGAACAGTAATGGGAGCTGTGAAAAGTAAACACCCTTGCAGAAACTGGGAAGAGAATGTGCAGCATGCCCAATTGGATTGTAATTTGTGGGCTGGATGGCACAGAATGGAAGGAGGAAGTGTTTGGCATGAATGAGCACTGGGCAATGCACCTTTTCTTCTAATTATTACCTTCAATGGCCCGAGAGGCTGATGCAGAAACATAGGAGGCCAGATAATTTATAATTATAAAGCATTTATAACTGTGCTTAAAAGAAAGGAAGGAATACCATAACAAAGGCAGTAGTGAGAAAAGAAAGTAACTTACGACTTGTACCTGCAACTGTTTACCCACTCCTTGAACAGGATAGCCCTCACCCTCCTCAGCTGTAAAATCAGCCTGGAGAGCATGTGGACCTACACAAAAACATAATGCATATATTTAGAATATCAGTATCAACAACAGAAGTTTTCATGTTAAAAAACAATACATAACTAGACTAATTTGTAGCTATAGCTATGCTATCCCAAGTATCACGTTAAAAGGGTTACTTGACATTTTAAAATCAAGTAGTCAATAATTCAATATTAAAAAAAAATTATTGAAAGAAAATGTCTAGGAAAGAATCACAAAAACAATGATGATAGGATGGGAGGAACATGGAAAGGATATTTGGTATTGTTATCCTTCCATCCTGATTTTTGTGACGTTATGGAATCTTGTATGAAGAGGGAGTTCTACAGAGTAAGCATTTTGAAAGCTAGCCCTGGGGTTAGTAGCATACAATATACTGTTGGGGTTCATGGTCATCTATGTTCTTGCGCTAATGACAGCTTCCTCAATAAATTCTCTGGTGAATCTGCATGCTGTGAACTTGTGTTAATTCCTGTTTGCTTTACCACCAGTCTTCCATTACCACAAGGTATGTAAAAGAGGGGTAAGGGCACGGATGTCAATTCACAAAAATGCTAGGGGTAGCAGAAGTGACATCACATGCCCCTTTCACCTCCACAGATGTCATCACAGGAAGTGACATCAAATGAAATTTTACCCTGGTGACATTACCGGAGTTTGTTTCCCTTGTCATTACTGGAAGCAAAGTAAGTGAAGTTAAAACCTCTATAATGAGGGAGAGGGGGAAAATGGATACTAAGGTCAGTAAAAGTGTATTTATTTATCAAATATACATGTGCTAGGCTGTTTTTATGATATGCCAGGGGCACACCCACAAAAATCCATTAAAAAAGCCTTCATCGACAATGGAAACAGCCATCATAGGACAAGAAGGGTCATTGTATACCTAAGTATGTTCCCTGATTGTTCATGGCATCTATTTCAAGCTTTTCTTTTATTTGGACTTTTCCTGATGGGTGATTTAAATTGGAAAATTGATTTAAGTGTAAGGTTTATGTGTTGGTGACACACTCTTGATTGCCTAAGAGGAGCAGAGGAACAAGAAAAATTATTGTGCTGAAGGAATCTACCATGAAATTACAAATTAGTTCTATTTTTGCATTAGATTCAGAGTAATAGATACTGTTTCTTCCAACCAGCCAATGCACCAAGCAGTTAAATAGGGTCATGTGGTGACTCCTTGGTGTAAGGGCAGTGACCACCTTACTTAGCATGCCTTTCAGCTGCTTTTGGAGCCTTCCTCAGAACCTCATGTGCTGTTATAAATTTGATGAAGAAAACTGCACAACAAACCACCAGCAAGTTGTAATGAGTACTTTGCCAGGAGCACTTGATGGTTCACAGCTGTCTTTGATGTGCCTAAAACATGACGATATGATAGTTCATTGTCACTTGCTCTATATTATATTTGTGTATGATATGAACTTGCTGATGTACATTTCATTTTCCTGTATCAATGTAATGAGGATTGTATTGTTTTTATATTGAATGGGTCATATTCATAAGCTGAAATAATAAATACAATAACCTTCCTTCAAATGCTGTGGCACGTCCTCTAAAGTCAAGGTACAGCTGGAATTTGCTAACTACAACAGTTATTTGACTAGGTACACCCATAATATGCATAGATATAATCTCAAATTCCCATATACTGCCGCAAAGGCAGAAACACCACATGGCAAGGCAATGCCTATATATTCCCAGGACTGGCCCCATATGCCCAGTGTTATCTCCTAAGACAATCATTAGTTAAGTTCAGCGCCGAGACACCCACGGGTAATTGAGCGCTTAACAAATTGCCTAAATAAATAAATAAACAGAGGCTCTCCATAGGCAGCACACTGGTGCAGTCTCTACTGATCAGAGCTAATCTGCACACAGACTGAACAACCCTGGAGAAAACAATGCAGACAGTGACTAAACACAAAAGGCCCCATTAGGATAGCGGGCGGAGGACCACCCCGGCCGTGGAGGCGGGAAACAACCGCACACCGGGCCCGTGGATAAACCGGCGGGCAAATTAGGAACAACCGCCAAAATAGACCAACTGAAGTGGTAGCGGGCAAACCAAAACTGCCTGACGCGGGCGTGACGTCCAAAAACCGACCTTGGTGGTCAGAAACACTGTGTAAAAGCTACAAACCGCCGCAAGCAAAGCGGAGACACCGCATAGGAAATTAGTATATCCCCGATGGTCCTGCTGTACGGTCCCCTGTTTCCGGCCACCGCGGTCGCACACAGGAGTGAATGGGAGAGAGGGCAGAAGAGCTGCGGCATAGCCACTGCAGCGGACGATACATGAAAAACATGGCAGACGATGCTAAAACACCGCAACGATGCTAAACTTTGCACAAATCAAAGTAGCCATGCCCTACAAATACACAAAACACATACCAACGAAAAAACAAATGCCCCAAAAAAAACATACAATTCCCAGGACAACACACCTGACAGCAAAATCCCATATGGACACACCCACACAGCTGAGAATAAAACCAGCCCCTTTACTGACCAAAATCCTTTGCAACTCTCTAGAAGAGAAGGGCATACACCAGATCTGACAGGAGAGGCAAAAGAACGCAGCACACACACCACCACCACCATCACCACTACCACCATCACTACCACTATCACACCAGCACCAACAATCCCCCAGCATACAACACACCTCACACATCAACACCACACCCACCACACACACCCCTGCATCCACAAACACTTTAAACACCACGCACCATGGCAGCACAGAAAATGCCCAAATTTACAGAGAGTGAGTTGACAGTCATGGTAAATGAGATAGTCAGAGTGGAACCACAACTTTTTGGTAGCCTGGTCCAACAGACACCATTAGCCACACAGACTCAAATGTAGGAAAGGATAGTACAAAGGGTCAAGGCAGTAAATGTAAATGTAAATGTAGTGTATTTTATATAGCACACTTCTACCCGGAGGCCTCGTAGCGCTGTATTCATACCGCTGTGGAACCCATCCTGGCTTTCCTGTGAAATGTCCACTCCTGGGCACCCCCAAGGTGAAGCCAGGCATCCACAGCGCTGCTGGGGCCGTTGTGGAGATTAAGCAAGCTATTGCCCAGAGTCACAGAGTGGGACCCATGATTAGACTAGGCACCGAGGCGAGAATTATCAGGTCCGGGGAAATTGAGTCCAAGAGCCGCCGAGGCGGGAATTGAACCCTTGTCCCAGGCCAGACCTCTGCATCAGGGTCTGCCGCTCTAACCATAGAGCCACACTTCTCCACAGTCAGTAGGGACCACCCCGCGATCCAAGAAGGAGATCATGAAGTGGTGGCATGATCTGAAGAGGGTTGTCAAAAAGAAGAGGAGCAAGAACTGGGAGCCGGCTAACCGGACTAGAAGTTGCCCTCCCATCCCACAGAAAACATTCACACCATGGGAGGAGAAGGTGCTTGCCATACTGCATCCTGAGAGTCTCACAGGAGTATTCAGGGGAATGGAGGCTGGTAAGTACAATAAAATGGCAACCAATACACTGATAAGTACTTCCTTGCACAACCCAAACACCCTTGCATTGTTCACCCTCACCTAGTAGGTAGCTAGCCATCCTGCTTGGGAGGCTTTTTTGGGGGTGGGAGGCCAGTACCTCTACTCCCACTATGCCTCCTGTCCCACACCTGAGCAGCATGGAGCACTACCCCACCCAGGAGCATGTGTCAGCCATTACATTGTTCACCGTCACCTAACAGGTAGATAGCCACCCTGCTTGGGAGGCTTGTTTGGGGGTGGGAGGCCAGTACCTCTACTCCCACCTTGCCCACTGTCCAATACCCCAGCAGCATGGAGCACTCCCCCACCCAGGCGCATGTGTCAGCCATTGCACTGTTCACCAAACAGACTTACCATCTTCACAGTGAGGGTTGTTTGGGGGAGGGAGGCCTGCACTCCTACTCCCACCATGCCCCCTGTCCCTCACCTCAGCAGGATAGAGCCCTCCCCCACCCAGGAGCATGTGTCAGCTATTGCACTGTTCACCAAACAAACTTACAGGTAGGTAGCCATCTTCACAGTGAGGGTGTTTGGGGAGGGAGGCCTGCACTCCTACTCCTACCATGCCCCCTGTCCCACACCTGAGCAGCATGGAGCCCTCCCCCCACACCACCCAGAAGCACTTGGAAGCCTTTGCAGTACACCAAACAAAGTTACAGGTAGGTAGCTATCTTCCCTATTCTGGCTCTTTGGTTGTGGGAGACCAGTACCACAACTCCCACCATGCCCCCGTTCCACACCTGAGCAGCATGGAGGCCTCCCCCACCCAGGAGCATGTGTCAGCCATTGCATTGTTCACCCTAACCTAGAAGGCGGGTAGCCATCTTGTTTGGGGTGGGAGGCCAGTACCACGACTTACATCATGCCCCCTGTCCCCCACCCCAGCAGCATGGAGGCCTCCCCCACCCAGGAGCATGTCTCAGCCATTGCATTGTTCACCAAATAATTTTACAGGTAGGTAGCCATCTTCACAGTGAGAGTGTTTGGGGGAGGGAGTCCTGCACTCCTACTCCCACCATGCCCCCAGCCCCACACCTGAGCAGGATAGAGCCCTCCCCAGCCAGGAACATGTGTCAGCCATTGAACTGTTCACCAAACAAACTTACAGGTAGGTAGCCATCTTCACAGTGAGGGTGTTTGGGGGAGGAAGGTCTGCACTCCTACTCGTACCATGCCCCCTGTCCCAAACCTGAGCAACATGGAGCCCTCCCACCACACCACCCAGAAACACTTGGAGGCCATTGCAGAACACCAAACAAACTTACAGGTAGGTACCCAACTTCCCTGTTCTGGCTGTTTGGGGGTGGGAGGCCAGTACCACACTCCCACTATGCCCCCTGTCCCACACCTGAGCAGCATGGAGGCCTCCCCCACCCAGGAGCATGCGTCAGCCATTGCATTGTTCACCAAACACTCTGGTATGTAGGTAGCCATCTTCACTGGGCTGGCTGTTTCTGGGTGGGAGACCTGCATCACTGCACACAGCACCAATTGCACGTAATGCATCGATACCTGACATGTACGAGTAATTTATGTTCCTCTGCACCATGTAATGACGCCCAGTATTACACTTAATAATAAGAGTGAAGATCCCTCAATTGTGTATTGTACAGACAGTGGATGACACGCAGCTAACAGAATATTTACACAGTGCCCAACACTGACCGTTCCCCATCTAATCCACAGGTGATGAAGAAGTCACTGCTGAGGACAACAACGACCAGTAGAGCCAGTCTCCACCCCCTGTACATGGACTCTCAAATGTTGACTCCCAGGATAGTTTGGACGATGAGCTCCAGGCCGGTCCATCTGGTGTGCCAGGGACAAACAGGTCCCAGGCCCCCATCCTCCCCATCACCACGTCTGCTGCAACAACAACAGCACAGCAGACCCCTGCAGTCATAGCCTGTGCCTCCAGCGCTGCCACCTATACCACCACCACCAGTGCCACCTGCAGCACACTTCCTGTCACAGGGGATGACCAGGCCACACCAACAACTGTGGAGGGCAGGGAGAGTATGCGGAGACTCACAGTGGCGAGGCAACAGGTCCGTGGCAGCAGGGCAGGTGGGAGGGCCATGGTTAATCCCAGACCTCAGGAGGTTGGCACACCATCCCTGGACCACTTCACCAGAGTCATTGGGGCATATGAACAGGTCCAGGGACAAAGTGGCCGGTCTGAGGAACTATTACATGAGCTCTTGCTGCTGATAAGGTCCATGGAGAAATGGTGGACCTCATGGCCCAGCAAGTGGCATTACTGAGGAACAGGCCTGGGTCCCAAACAACACCCCCACCCCCACCCCCCTCTGTTGTGCTGCAGGATGACAGTGCACCATCCTCCCCTGCGGCCACAGAGAGGGGTGAGTCCTCAGATGCCGCTGGCCATGCAGCAGGCCCCCCGCCAAAACGATCAAGGGGCACCCAATGAAGAGCCTGGGAGTCTCTGGAGGCAAAGCACCAGCTACACGCCAGTCACGGAGCCAGCACTGATGGCCACCCTCTTCCCCACTGCATTGACTGTTTGGACTGTACTTCCCCACACTGCCTTGTGAATGGCACCTGTCTGTTGGAATGGGTCACCACATCCATGTGGTGTCTACTCTTGCATCTCATTTATCATGACTGTCAACTCACTGCTCCATCACCACCTTTATGTAAATATGCCCGCACATCTCACATGTCAACTTTGTAAATAAAATACCTTACACACTTCAATTGGTGCAGCTCTGTATTCAGTGCAATATTTACAATGTTGAAAATGTCCATGATGTATCCAAAATATGTACAGTATGTAGGCCTGGATAAATTTGAGGCACCTAGGGAGACACAACAGAACAATAGTCACTGGCGTTAGTGTGGCATCACAGACATAACACTACACCAAACATCCACATAAGTCTACAGGCAGACAACAGAATGGGCAACAAGTGTCAACAAACAGAGTTCTGTATACGTTCACATGTGAAATGTCACTGCCACATTTGCATACACAGGTGACTCAACATGTACCTGTCTGTACCATCCACACATAGCCCTTCACAACAACAGCAATCACACCAGACAATGTTCAAGTCATGCCTCGTCACCAACGTTCAAGTGAAGTAGCTGGTGATGAGCTGTTGACGCATGTCAACTCCTTCCTCCTCTCCACTGTCGTCATCATTGGACTCAGGGCCCTGAACAGGAGGTGGCCTTGGGTCCTCACCATCATCCAGGAGCAGGGGAATCCCCTTGTGAATGGCCATGTTGTGAAGCATTCAGCATGCCACAATAATCTTGCAGACCTTTCCAGGCGAGTATGACAGTGCACCTCTAGTCCTGCCAAGGCAGCGGAATCTTGACTTGAGCAGGCCAAAAGTCCGCTCAATGACACGTCAGGTCCTGCCATGGGCCTCATTGTACCTGACGTCAGCCGGGAACCTGGGATTCCATAGTGGGCTCAGCAGCCATGGACGACTGGGATATGGAGACTCACTTGAGAATGACAAACTCACATTGCAATGTTGCACAGGCAGAGGGCAGCAGGTCACACACACAGCACGCCACATAACTAGGCATACTCACCCACAGTCCAAGCATGCTCGAGAAGCAGACTTGCCATCATCCAGGGCACCATGCTGTTCCTCAGGATGTATGAGTCCTGGGCTGAGCCGGGGAATCTTGCACACACATATGACATGGTCATGTCCGCAAGGCACACCTCCTGCACATTAATCGAATGATAATGTTTACAATTTCTAAAAATGTGCTCACTCGCCTGTGGTGACACCAGACCAACATGGGTGTAATCAATGGCACCAACAACATGGGGGATGTGACCAAGGGGATAGAAGTCACCCTTCACACTTGCCAATTCAGCTCCCCTGGGGAAATATATGTATTGATCCTTATATATCATCATGGCCGCAAGAACATCCCTCAGCACCAGTCTGAACATCGGTTGCGATATCCCTGCATCGCTGGCCAGGGTCTCCTGGAAGGAACCAGTTGCAAAAAAGTGGAGGGCTGCCATCACTTTGTATGTGGATGTGAATGCTGTTGGGTAGTGGTATCGAGGCTGCAGGTGGGGCTCCAACAGATCACAAAGGGTCTACAGTGTCGGTCTGCTGAGGCGGAATTTTCAAATGATCGCTATATCCTCCATGCCCTCTAGCACTGACAGGTGACGTGTGAGATTAGGCCTCCTCCTAGTTGAGATGTTAATTGACACATGTCAATGACAACCATCATGAGATGGCCACAGCACATCTCGTTAAGGATGTCACAGAAAAACAAAGACTGCCATGAGAGATTCGTGGCACACCAGGTTACATGGGTGGAAATTTGAGACACACAGAGGGCACACCTCTCCATTTACAATACACAAGTGCCGCAAACAACACATAGGTCAATGGGAATGCACAAATACTGAACCCCACATTTCACATGTGCACGCCTTGTAACGTACCATCCACCAATGTGTGCAAAATGACCATGACTGTCTCTTACCCATCTGCTGTACCTGTCACACCTCAATGCATCATGTGAACTTGGCACACATCCACAACCCAATGATCATAGTAGCTGGAAAACGGTCACCTGTGTGCATTAGCTGATATGAAAGCACAAGTAAGTAACAACACAGGTCAGCACTGACCCACAACACATTGATTGGTTACACATTATTGACACCATCTTAACACTGTCAAGCATGATCAACCATCAAATGCATACGTTACATGGTAGGGACCACAGACCAATGTGCGTCTCACATAACGTGCGTCCACCTGTGGATTATATGGAATAATGGCATTGTGTGCACATTGATGTGCCCTTAACCATGTTGCTGCTGTGTACTGATGCAGTGTTCACAATGGACATTGCCATTGCATTTGCCCCAAATTGCGGTAGCTACCACCTGGCAACGGCGATGTGATACAAGCTCCACCCCCTTCACAAATACGGTAGCCATTGGCGTGGAGACATGGGTAGATGGCGGTGGGCATGCTCCGCCACCTAAATCGTGGTAGTTACCACCTGGCCACAGTGGTGTGACACTAGCACCACCCCCTTCACAAGTGCGGTAGCCATTGGCATGGAGATATGGGTAGATGGCGAGGGCATGCTCCGCCACCCAAATCGCAGTAGTTACCGCCTGGCCACGGCAGTGTGACACCAGCACCACCCTCTTTACAAGTGCGGTAGCCATTGACATGGAGACATGGGTAGATGGCGGTGGGCATGCTCTGCCACCCAAATCGTGGTAGATACTGCCTTGCCACGGTGGTGGGACACCATCATGGGGCATTGCCGACAGCCAATGGGAGCGATGATTGCCATGGCATATGGCAGTTTTGAAAATCGCGTCATTGGATGCCTTTGAAAGATGCACCATCACGGTAGTGCACCCCGGGCCCCTGCGGTGCATCACCACCATGGAGCATTGCCTACAGGCAATGGGAGCGATATTTGTGGTGGTAGTTTTGAAAATCGTGGTCTATGTAGTGTGTTCCTTCATTGCAGGGTGTGGTGGTCACCATGTTGATTTGGACATCCCCTGTACTGCATTGATTGGAATGCTTTGTCCTGATGATGACACTAACACAACCCTGCATCTGTCTCTCATGCAGAATTGCCAGTGGACACAGAGGAACGGGAGCCGGAAACCAGTGGTGGCGAGAGTAACACCACAGCAGCTCCGGAGGCCAGTGACACAGAGCTCACCAGCGCTTCTGAGGGGGACCTTAGTATGCAGGAGGAATCCGTGGCTGAGACACAGAGTACTACATCATATGATACCAGCTTTGATGCATCCATGTTGGCAGGCACAGGGGATAGGGAGTCTGCAACATCTACCACACAGTGGTCAGTGCCCAGCCTCCCATCCACTTCATCTGGTGCTGTCCATGTCAGTAAGAGGGGACGAGTTACATTCACACCTGGCACCGCTGAGCCTGCACCTGTCCCCCCTGCTGCCCTCAGTGCTGAGTCTCTAGAGCTCCAACACCAGCTTTGTGTGGGTCAGACCGCCCTGCTCAATGCCTTCAGTGACCCTGACAAGAAATTAGGCCAGGTGGTTGCCTACATGGATGGCATACACTGTGACGTGGGTGGGCTGCACCGTACAGTCCATGCTTTGTCATCCGCAGTTACGTCTGCCCTTCAACAGGCACATGCTCCCATTCCTGCTCAGGTGCCTTTGTCCACCCCTCAGTCAGTGGCAACATCAGATGACAGTGACCACGGTTCACATGCGTCGAAGACACGATACAGCACAAGGAGCACACAGCAGACACAACCCAAGCGGTTCCGCCCACATACACCATCCCCACAGAAGAGCAGAGCCAGCCCGGAATGCAAAGACAAGAGCCCTTCAGGGAAGAGCAAGGCCAAAAAAGCAATGAGGCTGACATCAGGCTCACATGCCTCAGAGGCATCACCAGCAAAGGACTCTACTGTCCCTAAAACTTCACGCAGAGCTAGGCGTGCAGTGTCTATGCCCACTGAGGAGGTGTTGTATGGCAAGAGTGCACCTAGGAAGGGCACATGGCCACATCCCCTCACCACATTAACTCTAATTCCAAGCCCAGTGAAGCAGGTGGAGGAGGGCACTGTAGGGGTTAGCCCTCGCAAACAGGCAATGGAAGGCACTGTCGGGGTCACCCCTGACAAAGAGGTAAAGAAGGGTACTGTAAACGGGACACCTGGCAAGCAGGGGAAGGTGGCCCAGAGGCGTAGCCAGACAAAGCCTTCCGCAGGATAGAGCACGTCACCAGAGGGAGTGCCAGTGTCTGCACCAGATGCGGCACAGTTGGTGTGTGTGCCTGTTGTGTCATCACCAGTTCCCATTAACCCCAAGACATGGAAGCCATTTCGTATTCCCAAGAAGTGGAAGGGCACCCCTCCAAATTCTCCCACCCACACTGTGTCACAGGTCTGCATGACTCCACCTCCACGTGCCACTATACCACCTGGTCCAAACAACCCTCCAGCTTGCCAAACCACTGACAGCCCTACATCACCTGGGCTTCTGTCTCCCCAGTCAAGTGTTCCTGCTGTCCCCGACAGACAGCCAGCTCCAAGTCTGCCTGACAGCCAAATGTATGTGAGTGGCAGTCCCCCTCATACACCTGTCTCTCATAGAGATGTGCTAGTCCTGCCCATTATTTGCCACCTGGGTGTGTTGCTGGTCATAGAAGGGTACAGTCAAACACACTCACTGTGCAGCTTCTCATGTCTTGACCCCGCGTTTCTCCCTGGCCATTGAAATTGTCATTCAATGCTGTGTTGGACTCTCCCCTGTACAGCCTCTCATGTACTTGCTGTGCCACCTGCCATGGACACTGGCCCTGTTGCTCTGCTATTTTGGACTCTCCCCTGTGCCATGGACACTGGCCCTGTTGCTCTGCTGTGTTGGGCTCTCCCCTGTGCCATGGACACTGGCCCTGTTGCTCTGCTGTGTTGGAGTCCCCCCTGTGCAGCCTCTCATGTACTTGCTGTGCCACCTGCCATGGACACTTGCCCTGTTGCTCTGCTGTGTTGTACTCTCCCATGTGTAGCCTCTCATGTTCTTGCTGTGCCACCTGTCATGGACACTGGCCCTGTTGTTCTGCAGTGTTAGACTCTCCCCCGTGCAGCCTCTCATGTACTTGCTGTTCCACCTGCCTTGGACACTGGCCCTGTTGCTCTGCTGTGTTGGACTCTACCCTGTGCAGCCTCTCATGTACTTGCTGTGCCACCTGCCATGGACACTGGCCCTTTTGCTCTGCTGTGTTGGAGTCCCCCCTGTGCAGCCTCTCATGTACTTGCTGTGTACCTGCCATGGACACTGGCCCTGTTGGTCTGCTGTGTTGTACTCTCCCCTGTGCAGCCTCCCATGTACTTGCTGTGCCACCTGCCATAGACACTGGCCCTGTTGCTCTGCTGTGTTGTACTCTCCCCTGTGCAGCCTCCCATGTACTTGCTGTGCCACCTGCCATAGACACTGGCCCTGTTGCTCTGCTGTGTTGTACTCTCCCTTGTGCAGCCGCTCATGTACTTGCTGTACCACCTGCCATGGCCACTGGCCCTGTTGCTCTGCTGTGTTATGCTCTCACATGTGCCATGGACACTGGCCCTGTTGCTCTGCTGTGTTGGAGTCCCCCCTGTGCAGTCTCATATGTACTTTCTGTGCCACCTGCCATAGACACTGGCCCTGTTGCTCTGCTGTGTTGTACTCTCCCCTGTGCAGCCTCACATGTACTTGCTGTGCCACCTGCAATGGACACTGGCCCTGTTACTCTGCTGCGTTGGACTCTCCCATGTGCCATGGATACTGGCCCTGTTGCTCTGCTGTGTTGGACTATCCTGTGTGCCCTGGACACTGGCCCTGTTGCTCTGCTGTGTTGGGCTCTCCCCTGTGCCATGGACACTGGCCCTGTTGCTCTGCTGTGTTGTACTTTCCCCTGTGCAGCCTCTCATGTACTTGCTGTGCCACCTGTCATGGACACCGGCCCTGTTGCTCTGCTGTGTTGGACTCTCCCCTGTGCCATGGACACTGGCCCTGTTGCTCTGCTGTGTTGTACTCTCCCCTGTGCCATGGACACTGGCCTTCCTGTTTGAAATTTGCCTGTGCAGATTATCTTGCATATGATCAGCATTTTGTGCCTTACTCTTGTCTACTGTTGTTCCATTGTCACACCTGTGCAAAATGTGAATAAAGACAGTTACTCCTGTTGTGTGTTTTGTCAGTGTCCTTGCTGATAAAGTTAAATGTAACTCCCTTTCCCTGACTAGAGTGGTGGTCTCTGCCCCGCGTTGGCGCAAGCCTTAGTGAACAAGAGATTCCATTTCTAACAGTAAGGGAATGGTTATGCCACAGTAACAAAAAAAGGAGGAAAGAAAGCTGCTCACACGAGAAAGTAATCTTCGGAAATAGTGAATAGAAAGTAAACACAAGGGGGTATGCATGGACACTAAAGTAGATAAGAGGAAGTTGGAAAATACAGAAGGCCATAATGAATGCTAGTTGTTAAAAGTAATGAATAATAAACATGACTTACCAGCACCAGTGAGAACGGCTGGCGAGGAGGCTGGGGTATCACCATCGGCCTGGGACATAGATATCTTCTTCTCTTTTTTGGTTCTCTTCGGTTGTCCAGAAAGGAAGAAAGATAAAGAGGACACTGTTAAATACTTAGTCGTACTCTCTACAAAAGGGTTTTTTACTGGCAAACATTTCCTATAAATGATATTGCTCTTAAATTCGCTTCATACATTTTGTGATATTTGGTCACTCTGAAAGCTATGGACAGTCTCCCTGTGTGCACTGCAAGTCTCAGAGATCGAGACTGTACTAGTCACTGAGTCACACTAGTCATGTAAGAAATCCAACACCCTTGATATCTTCTGACGTCCCGTACATCATCCCAAGCATACCTGTGACACTGTGGAACAGAATTTGGGCACTATGATTCACTTGACACCCATTCCAGTCCCTCCTAATATTCTGATCCTATAAGCTTTGTGTCAGACTGACAACATGCCCTACTGATCTCTGAACCACATATAGATGTATATGTGAATATCGATTCCACCTTCCGGAATACACCCAGAAAAGGAAACACACCCTCACTGTAGAAGGTGCAAGTTTTTTAAAGCAACACATATCCAAGAAAAACGCAATACTTTTCAGAAAACCAGCCATCATCAGATTGTCCTGTACATTCATGGACACCTCCATTAAATATTTAGGGCCACATTTGCGAGGCACCTTCTGCTACTTTTGTGCCGCTGGACCATCACTTGTAGATGAACTGGTGGCGCAATGTGCAGCACGTTATTTGCAAAGCCATGCAAACCCACTTACGTGACTTTTCATGGACTTATAAATATGTGCATCTTTCACGCAGAACATTGCTTTTTAAAGGGGCATTCTATGAGTGTTGCTGTGGGTCTCATAAACCTGGGAATGCGTTAGATTCTAATGCCACCTCGGGGGTCTTCATTTCTCCTAGTTGTTTCCTCTTGTTATGTGTGCTGCATTGTGCAGTACACATAGAAAGGGGGAATCGCCTCAATTGAATGATTTTGTTGCAGAAATGTGTCCCTTACTGCACAAAGTCAATTAGCCCTGCAGTGCAGGCACCCTTGCACTATGGCGCCAGCACAGGGCAAAAGGACAGGAATGCACAGGATCTCCTAAATGCAGCACATTTCTGCCCTTTTCCTTTGACACAAGGCAGTGCAGCAAGTTTCCTTGTGATGCTCCCCACTCCGAAACCTTGTACATTAGACCCTCAGAGTGCAGGAAGAGCATACACATTGTTGATGGACCAAAACACAGCTGCATCACAGGATGAAGGAACAGAAAGGATGACTGCGCAAAGAATATATATTCTACAACATTTTGTTTGAACCTAGTAGCCACAACAAAGACAGCGAGGAAAATCCCAAAATAATTATCAACACATTCAACAGTGAGCAGGGAGCTGTGCTTGGGATCCTAGCCAAAAACTGGAACTTACTCACATGTGACCCAATCATCGGTATGTCCCAGCCTCACCTACCGCAGGACTAGATCCTTGAGGAACATGCTAGCCAAAGCAGATGGTCAATCACTGTGGCAGGAAAGCAACTCAAGGGATTCTACACATGAGGTAGATGTACAGCTTGCAAACACTCCACCAACTGTAGATCATTCTCAATTCCACGCTCTAATAAAGAGAAATGCATTAGTCAATTCATTTCTTGCAGTACCACTTTTGTAGTCTACATTTTACAGTGTCCCTACAACCTTAGGTATGTAGGGAGCACTATACACCCTGAACGCAAGTGAAACACATCAGGGCCGTCACCAATCTCGATCAATACTACCCCGTGGCACGTAGCTTTGAGACACATCATTTTAGTGACAGTAAACAGTTGAGATATTTTTGGTTCGGACATATCTGTCACCACTATAGTTGGGTGGGGAGGTTGGCATGGATAACTGCCCTTAGGAGAAGGGAATCCAAATAGATTATAGTGCTAAATATTAAGACCTAATTTGGTATGAACTCCAATGAGGAGTTATATGTGCACTTATAAAACCATACTGTATATTGGGCCTGTGCTTGTACTCTGCTTTTACTGGGCTTTGATGTTCTCTATGTTTTTAATCTTGTGAAACCTGTTTTGTTTTGTGTTGGCATGACTCATGTTTGAGTATTTTCATCAATCTATAAACAGATATATATATATATCTGTATTCACTGAAAAATCTGTATTCACTGAAAAAAACAAAGGTTAATGTAACATTGTAGTTAGGAGGATTTCTCAGTGACAAAATTGACAGTTTGAACAAACAAAAACTGAAACTCAGCAGTTACAGTTAGCAGCACTAACTATAACTTGCACCCTCACAATTCACTTCTTATGACCTCACATATGGAAAGGGGCGACCATTCGGTCCCCCCGAACGTATGGTGGAGTACCACGATCCCCCCGGGAAGCCATCTTGGGCGGGAGGCGAGTCTCGGCTGGTATGCCCGAAGCGGCGTAGCCGGGGCGCGCCTTTTTCCCGCCCTAGAGTGGGCTGGCCTAGACACCGACGCGGCCGGCCACGCCCTCGGAGGCAGGCGGGGGCGGGTTCACGCCCACCCTGAAGACGGATAAAAGGAGCGGAAGCCAAGTAAGCATCCTCTTGTTCCTGTGCTCTGAAGCTGCACCTCCCCGCTGCACGTGAGCTCCAGACGGAACGAAGAGCAATTTTGAGCGTTGTAATCTCTCTTTTTGTCTTATAGATATCCCGTCTGAGAATGCCCAAGAAGGTCGGAAAGCGGGTCGGTACCGAGGAGATGCTCCGCATACTCATGAAGGAGATAGCCGATCTGAAGAGAAAGGTGGAGGCTAAGGACGGGGAGGGAGGACCGAAACGGCCTTTACAGGGAACAAGCCCCGGTGGAAAAAGCAAGAGGCCCAGAAGGGGAGCACTTGGGGGGGAGACCCCGGTTCCCGAGGCCCTACGAGAGGAGCCAACCCCGGTGCCGAAAGAGGGGAATCCAATCCCTGTGGTGGTCACCCCTGCAAACAGGGAGGATATGCCCCCCGAGTTAGCGTCACAATTGGCAGCGTGGTTGGGAAACGATAGCGAGGGCGCCACGGCTGACGACGCCCGGGCAGTGATGAGGCGACTGCGGGAATCTAGGGAGGCTGCGAAGGCGCCATCTTCTGTTCCCCCACAGGTCCCGGCGGTTGGAAGTACAGCAGGCCCAAGTTCGGCGACAAGCGTGGGGTCTACTTCAGGTAAGCGGCCATTGCCGATTGCGGGGGGGGGAGTCTGCACCTTCTCGAAAGGAGAAGATTGCCCAGCACGTCCCACAAGAAATCAAGGAATTGATTTGGGCGGATAAATATGTAAACATGTTTTCATTGCTTACCGACCATTACGAGATCGAGCATGTGAAGAGTCAAAAGGAGCTCATGCATCCGAGTGTTTGGCGCGCAAAAATGGCCGCCTTTAAGGTCGACGAGACCATTGGTACTTGGGGCAGAGCGTGGGGAATTTTTACTTCCATCATGGGGGAGCGCAGGCCTGAGTTGTTGACCGAGTTACCCATTTATCAGTCACGTATTATGGAGTATTCTGTGGCATATGGGGGCAATCAGTGGTTCTGCTATGATAATCTGTTTAGAAAAGCTAAAGAACACAACCCGTTGTTGTCTTGGGATTGTTACGACTCTGTGTCTTGGCAAAAAATGGAGAGTACAGGGATGTTGAAGGTGCCATTAGTAGGGAGTAACGGGGGGGAATCCTCCCGCCAAAACTCTGGGACGCCCTTTCGGACGGGTCCAGGTAACGAGTACCACTCGAAGCCGAGTGGCAACACAGGTAAAAGGGGGATCTGTTGGAATTTTAACAGAGGCAAATGTACCAGGCCCCAGGGGTCATGCAAATTCAGACATGAGTGTGGGGGGTGCGGGCAGCCATCCCATCCTGAGTCCATGTGCAGAGCCAAAACGGGTGATAACGGTGGTAAGGGTGGCGCCAAACAGGTCTAATATAGTCCGAGGGGCGCCTTTACCTACCCCGATTGATACCATGGCAATGATTCCTTGGCTCAGCGAATACCCAGATCATGCTTCCGCTGGGGTGTTACGGAACGGGTTTTCATATGGTTTCCGCATCCCAGTGGGGGATTTTCAGGGGGTACCGGACTGTAAGAATCAAATGTCGGTCTTACAGAACACGGCGGTGGTGCAGGTAAAGATTGGGAAAGAGGTGACTCGAGGTCGTGTCGCCGGTCCATTCGATTTGCCACCAGTTGCTAATTTTGTGTGCTCTCCTCTAGGGGTGGTCCCCAAGAAGGACCCGGGTGAGTTCCGGCTGATACATAATTTGTCAGCCCCACGTGGTCTTTCCGTGAATGACGCGATAGACCCGGAAGTGTGTTCGGTGCGGTACGCATCTTTCGATGAAGCCGTTGCCATGTTGAATCGCCTGGGGCCCGGGACGCTGATGGCCAAATCGGACATCGAGTCAGCGTTCCGGTTGCTCCCGGTACACCCAGACGATCAGCGTCTCCTTGGTTTTCAGTTTCAGGGTCGCTATTACATGGATAGATGTATGCCTATGGGATGCTCGATTTCATGTGCCTATTTCGAGAAATTCAGTTGTTTTCTGCAGTGGGTATTCACGAGGAAGACAGGTTTTCAACATGTTATGCACTATCTCGATGACTTTCTGTTTCTGGGGGCAGCCGGGGATTCTGAGTGTGGACAGGCTTTACATGAATTTTGTGTCCTAATGAATCAATTCGGTGTGCCATTGGCGCCAGGTAAGACGGTGGGTCCCTCGACCTTGATCGAGTTTCTGGGGATCGAGCTCGACTCGGTGGAGGGTTGTTTTCGATTACCTAAGGAAAAAGTGTTAAACTTCAGGTTATCCCTTGAGACATGTATTCGTGCAACGAAAGTGAACCTGCATCAATTGCAACAGGTGGTGGGTCAGTTGAATTTTGCCCTAAGAGTAATGCCGATGGCGCGCCCCTTTTCCCGCTCGATTGCACAGTCCATGGTCGGCTTGAAGGAAGGACATCATCGTACGAGACTCCCGGCTGAGGTTCACCAGGACATGCGCATTTGGATTGCATTCCTGGCGAATTTCAATGGTCGAATTGTCTGGAATAAACCAGCAGTGTCTTCCGAGGAGTTGGGGCTTTGGACAGACTCGGCGGGGAGTATGGGTTTTGGCGCCATATTGGGTACACAATGGTCGGCTCAAAAATGGCCGTCATGGTGGCATGAGTGCGGGTTGACGAGTAACATTGCTTTTCTCGAACTTTTCCCTATTCTGGTGGCTTTGAAAACATGGCCAGAAGGGTTTAGGGATCACTCTGTGGTGTTCTGGTCTGATAACATGACCGTGGTTGAGTGTATCAATAGTCAGGCAGCACGTTGCAAATTGATTCTGAGACTGCTCAAGGAAATTGTGTTGTTGTGCATGCAACTGAATGTACTGTTTAGGGCGCGACACGTGCCGGGGGTGATGAACCAAGCGGCTGATGCGCTCTCTCGTTTCCGTATGCAGGCCTTCTGGGGTTTTCTGCCCACAGCGGACCCGGTGGCGGCACCCTTTCCCGAAGCTCTCTGGTCTCTCGGTGCCCCGAACTACAAGACCTCGTGGGAGAGAGTTTAGCACCCAGGACGAGGAAGGCATATGAAGGGGCGTTCCGTTCCTATTGGGCCTTTTTGGGTACTGCCGGGAGGGAGCTTTGGGGTCTGGAAGAGGGTGTAGTGAGATTCCTGCTCTCTTTACGTCAGGCAGGCAAGTCAGTAGCTACGGCCCAGAGGCATCGGGCCGCCATTTCCTTCATGGCGAGGGCTCATGGGATCCAGGACCCGACAGCGTCTTTCGTTGTGCAGAAAGCGCTACGTGGGTGGCAACGCCTTGAGGGTCGCAGAGTAGACGATAGGCACCCGATAGGTCTGGATAGGTTGGCCCTGTTATTATCCGTGCTACCGGTAACATGTTCATCCCAGTACGAAGCAGTGTTGTTCCGAGCCGCATTTGCATTAGCATTCCATGGGGCTATGCGGGTAAGCGAATTAGTGGCAAAGAACAAGCAGGATACGATGGGGGGTCTGTGCCGGGAACACATTCAGGTCAGGGAGGAGACAATGACGGTCTCGTTTGTCAGGTCCAAATCCGATCAGGATGCCATCGGGGACTGCGTATTCATCCAGAGGATCCCCGGGTCTGCCATGTGCCCTGTTGGGTGCGTAGAGGAATATTTAGCGCAGAGGGTGGCAGCATGGGGGGGGACCTTGTTAAGACACGCTGACGCCACCCCACTGACGAGGTTTCAGTTTCAGCGGGTGCTTGCGATGTCGATTTCTGCCGCGGGCTTGAACCCAGGCGACTTTGGGACCCATTCCTTTCGGATAGGGGCTGCTACGGAGGCTACAGCCAGGGGTCTGAATGTTGAACAAGTAAAACGTGTGGGGCGTTGGTCCTCGAACTGTTATAAGAGGTATGTGCGGTTGCACATGTTGTGAAGCTGTAATAATGTACTCACGCTTCTTGTTTTTGTTTGGTTTTCAGTTGTGCAAGCCTACGAGGCGGGGCGGACTGTCCAGTCGACCCGACACCGGGGGGCCAGCGGTCAGACATTACCGGCTGTGAAAAAGGAGGTGTGGGTCGTGGGCCACTCATACGTGAGGCGTGCCGCGGACGTATTCAAAGCAGGTGACATGATTCACGTGGCTGGGGAATACGGGTACAGTGTGTCCTTCTACGGAAAGGGCGGGCTCTGTATTGACCAGTTTCGATCATTTTTAGAGGGTTTGTTAGGGCGGACGAGGTCACCGCCGTCTGTAATCATAGTACATCTTGGGGGCAATGATTTGGTGACCACTGGTAGACGACTTCTTCTTGAGGCGATGCTTTCCACGGTAAGTTGGTTGGCGAGAAGAGTTCCAGGGTGCACAATTGCATGGTCCCATATGATCCCACGGAAAGTGTGGCGGGGGGCTATTTCTGTTTCTGCTCTGAATCATTCAGTAAGGAAAATTAATAATAAAGTGAGTAGACTGTTCCGCTCAAGTACACTGCATTCTATTTCGCATGGTTGTATTAAAGGGGACAGTATGTATTCGGGGGATGGTGTTCATTTGTCCCGGATGGGGAACGAGTTACTCATAGGAGACCTGATAGCCTGGCTAAAGACTTTATAACATGACCTTTAGGCAGGAGTTTTGTGGGGGGTCCGGATAGCCGGTCAACTATCCGGCCTGTGGCGGTAAGGTCATGATCGGTGAGCAGTAATTCGAAGATCCCTATGAGGGGGCGTCACCCATTACGGATGGGAGCGCGCGGGGGAGGTGGCCAATTGGCCCCTCAACGGGGAGGCGGTCCTGTCTAAGGAGAGGCCGCCGGAAGGAAAGGAAAGGTGGTCAAGGCCCCTTCCTGGATAGGAGGGGCTACGGCCCCTCCTGGGGAATTTCCCGGGGCCAGGGCATCTGCGACGGCAGATGGGTAAGTTGTGTGGGGTGCGGGAGGGGGTTTACGCTACCTTTTAGACACCTCACACGAGTCCTCGAACGACCGTTAAATGGCGTCGAGTTTATTGGGGCCCCCGTCAAGTACAAAGGGAAATTGGTAGATGCACTTGAGGTACGCCTCTGTGCGGTCGCTCCTCTCACAAGTGAGGGGGGTATTTCTGGTTTAGGGATCTGACACCGGTTACGACCTTGCCGTTGGCCCTTAACGTTAGGATGTACAATTTCAAGTCAAATGTTTGGTAGGATGTTAGTTCGGCTAGGAGAACCTTTGTATTAGAGATCTGTTAAGGTTAGCCAAACATCGTAATGTGGAAATGAAATTGTACATTATATGAAACTGTTAATTTTAATGTTTTCTTTTGTTTCATATTTTTAATAAATACGGCCGGGAAGGGTGACTCCCTTCCCGCCTTCCAAAAGTTCAAGAACTGTTTCCGGTTTACCAATTCTTGGGGATTGTGTTGAGAGGGGGTGGCGGGTATCTCGGCCATATGGAAAGGGGCGACCATTCGGTCCCCCCGAACGTATGGTGGAGTACCACGATCCCCCCGGGAAGCCATCTTGGGCGGGAGGCGAGTCTCGGCTGGTATGCCCGAAGCGGCGTAGCCGGGGCGCGCCTTTTTCCCGCCCTAGAGTGGGCTGGCCTAGACACCGACGCGGCCGGCCACGCCCTCGGAGGCAGGCGGGGGCGGGTTCACGCCCACCCTGAAGACGGATAAAAGGAGCGGAAGCCAAGTAAGCATCCTCTTGTTCCTGTGCTCTGAAGCTGCACCTCCCCGCTGCACGTGAGCTCGAGACGGAACGAAGAGCAATTTTGACCCACCCACCAGCCCCTGAGGACAGCGATTCGTTGTGAATACAGTTGATATCGTATCTTTTTTTTTTGTTTTCTCTGTTTTCTTACAGGTTGTGATGATTGTCGTGAAATTTCTTAAAGATGCAATAAAGATTGGTTATTTTCAGTATGTTTGCAAATAAAGTAATGTTGAACAAGGATTGATCAGTATTTACGCTTGATAATAGATGATGTTTTGCTTTGTAAATCTTAGTAACTTAGGTAGAATTGTCGTATTTATTTTGGTCGGGCGGTAAGGTCATGATCGGTGAGCAGTAATTCGAAGATCCCTATGAGGGGGCGTCACCCATTACGGATGGGAGCGCGCGGAGGAGGTGGCCAATTGGCCCCTCAACGGGGAGGCGGTCCTGTCTAAGGAGAGGCCGCCGGAAGGAAAGGAAAGGTGGTCAAGGCCCCTTCCTGGATAGGAGGGGCTACGGCCCCTCCTGGGGAATTTCCCGGGGCCAGGGCATCTGCGACGGCAGATGGGTAAGTTGTGTGGGGTGCGGGAGGGGGTTTACGCTACCTTTTAGACACCTCACACGAGTCCTCGAACGACCGTTAAATGGCGTCGAGTTTATTGGGGCCCCCGTCAAGTACAAAGGGAAATTGGTAGATGCACTTGAGGTACGCCTCTGTGCGGTCGCTCCTCTCACAAGTGAGGGGGGTATTTCTGGTTTAGGGATCTGACACCGGTTACGACCTTGCCGTTGGCCCTTAACGTTAGGATGTACAATTTCAAGTCAAATGTTTGGTAGGATGTTAGTTCGGCTAGGAGAACCTTTGTATTAGAGATCTGTTAAGGTTAGCCAAACATCGTAATGTGGAAATGAAATTGTACATTATATGAAACTGTTAATTTTAATGTTTTCTTTTGTTTCATATTTTTAATAAATACGGCCGGGAAGGGTGACTCCCTTCCCGCCTTCCAAAAGTTCAAGAACTGTTTCCGGTTTACCAATTCTTGGGGATTGTGTTGAGAGGGGGTGGCGGGTATCTCGGCCATATGACATCACTCATGTCATGTTCCTATAACATCATGTATGACATCACTTATGGCATCTCAAATGACATCATTGGTGACATTGATGAGGATATCATCCACACTTCTTTTTGCTGCATATTGCTCCATGAATTAGAGGCCTGACAGTAAGTAAAAAATAGTTCAGGAGAATATCAGCCATCATAACTGCCATCACAGACACAACTTCCTTAGGTGTAGAAAGCATACATTATGTGTAAAAGTGAGCGTATACTATACAGTTTCCAGCTAGCATAGTTCACATTCACAATCAACCAAAGATATATAAGAAACCCTCATTAAACCAACAAATTAATCAGTAGATTTGTAAAGCGCAACTTTTCACCTGTGAATGTATCCAGGCGCTGGCAGGGACAAGTTTATTGGCCGAATACCCAGATCTTCAGGGAATTTCGAAACTCTGGAAGAGATGAGGAGGTCCGTAGATGACAGGGTAGCTTGTACCATTTCTTCCC
The DNA here is from genome assembly GCF_964263255.1 of Lissotriton vulgaris. Taxonomy (NCBI): domain Eukaryota; kingdom Metazoa; phylum Chordata; class Amphibia; order Caudata; family Salamandridae; genus Lissotriton; species Lissotriton vulgaris. The sequence continues at coordinate 54,840 of NW_028246274.1, forward strand.
TGCTAAGTAGGGGAAGGAGCAGCCTCGATGGTGACGAGGGGAAGGCAGACTTTTTGCGTTCTTCCGGCAAGGAAAGAGGTGATCCATCTGAGAGTGGCTCCTTTGATGGCTACGTTGTGCAGCTTTGTAATGTGTGTGTGGTAGGAGACCGTGTCGAAGGCTGCTGAGAGGTCTGGAAGGATTAAAGCCAAAGTCTCTCCTCAGTTGATGAAGGCTTGGATGTCATCGGTAGCTGCGATGAGGGCTGTCTCGGTGCTGTGGTTGCTGTGAAATCTGGATTGTGAAGAGTCTCGGAGGAAGTTTCATTCCAGATGTGAGGAGAGTTTACCTTTAGGGTATCAGAGTGCTGTACAACAGAAAGAGGAAAAGATTGGTCAGGAAAAAGCAAACCTAATAAACATTTGTAGTTTACCAGCACAGTTACAGAAGAGCAAACCAAACATGTCAAACATGTAACGTGAACAAAAATTGCCTCAATGATTACGATACCCTGTTGTCTGTAAGACATACATTTTAGTTACGATTTCTTCAGGTTGATTGTTGCAGCTGGTTATTCAGTAGTAGCCCTTTGACTTGTTTTTTGAATGGAGAGGTCGATGGGTTCAAAATGATATCGGGAACAAGAGCATTCAAAATTTTGGGGCAAGACCAGAGAAGGCGCAGTTGTAGGTTATTTTCTGTTTCAATTTATGAGGTCTCAGCAGGAGGATGCTGGAGCTTCTTAGAGCATGATTCAAGCCAGAAAGTCTGAGTTGTTGATTGATTGGTGTTTCTAATACTTTGTCCTGAAACCAGAGCAGGGAGACCGGCTAGTAGTTGCTGAGTTCTCTGGGGTCTGCAGATGGTTTCTTTAGCAGGGCATTGACTTACGTATTTCCAGTCCTTGAAGAAGGTGAAAATGGCAATTGAGGTGTTGAGCGAGGTGTTGAGCAAGGTGGTGAGTATGTGGCCAATTCTGAGGCCGATTAGGATGGCGGACGGACAATGTCCGTCCGCCATCCTGTCGTGGCAAGGGATCGTCCACCATAATGGCCCACCGCAATGCTAAAAATGCATGTTGTGCGTTTCAGAGCACAACATGACAGGCACTGTGCGGTGCCTGCCATGTTGTACTTTGAAACGGTACCCCTATGTGTACCCCCCATCCCCCCTTCACCCTGGGGGCCTGAAACGGGCACCCAAGGCAAAGACCGTATGCCTTTTCCGTGGCAGCACCACAGAAAGGCATTCCCCAAAGCCCATCCTAATATGGCTCGCGGTGTCTGATAGACACCACCACCATATTAGACCTTTTCCGCCACTGTCGCAAGGCGGCCGCGGCAGAAAATCGGTGGATGGTCTTTCCGTCCGCCGCGGTCCCCCCCGCCATTGTAATATCGTGGGGGGAAATATGTGGCTGGCGGGCACGGATGGCGGATCGATCGCCATCGCCTGCATGGCGGGGTGATCCGTCTGCCATCCTAATCGGCCCCTCTGACTTTTCCTCGGTTGAAGATGTGGCAAGGGAATTGGTTGATGGGAACCCCTCAGTGGACTGAGTTTGTGATGGAGGCGGTGTCCTGTGGGGTGAGCTGGCTCCATTTGGTTAGTTGGATGTCTGTAGTGGGATTGATGTGTTGCTTGAAGAGGTCAATGGGCTTGGGGTGGGGTTTGAAGTTTTGTAGATGTTGGTGATCTTGTCATGGAAGAAGTTTTCAAGGTTGTCGCAGAGTTCATATGAGGGGGTAATGCTGTTTTTTTTCAGCTGAGGGGTTTAGAATTCTTTGATGATGTTGAAGATTTTTTAATGTTATTGGAGCTTGATTCGATGCGTGGGGCTAAGGTCTGTTTCTTTGACTCTCTTATCTGACTGTGGTAGAGGTTGAGGACTGTCTTGAAGGCAGTCTTGTCTGCGGTGTTTTTGCTGGTACATCATCTCCTTTCCAGTTGTTTACAGTGTTGTTTACCAGTTCTGAGGTCTTCAGTGTACCAGCTAGGCTGGACTTTCTGGTCCCTGTTGTTTGAGGGGCTGGGATTGCTGGTGTTGAGGGCAAGGATCCACGTGTCCTTCGAGACTTTGCTTCAGCTGCGATGAGGGGGATTGGGCAGACAGGGGGTGGAAGTATGTGAGCTTGAAGTTGGCGAGTATTCAGTTAACTCTGGGCATGTAAAAAACATATGATTCAGGTCAGCTGCCCTTAGGTTGCATTTTGGACACTTAGGACGATCGTTATTACTATTGTTAGATGCCCACTTCGAAATTCTTTCTGGTGTATAATATAGCTGACATATAGTTTTATGTTGTTGGGGCCTAAGGCTAGAAGAGTGCACAGAACGGCTTATACTATTAAGAACTGTAGATACTATATTGGCGGCACATCGATATCCAATTTCCTACTCCACTTCTCTGCTAACTTCAAGAGATCATCATTCCTGAGACCACTAAAAATGTTATACCCTGTACTAATCAATGACTTATCTTTCTCCGCATATATACAATTCCATATATCAGAATCAGAGATAATCATAAGACTTAACTTACGTACAAAGTAGTCCCGAATCTGATAATATTTAAACCAAGCCCCTTCAGTGAGGTTATGACGATCCTTCAATTTTTCAAATGTTATGAAGCCATTATGATCATACAGATCTCCTAGCATTTTTATGCCCAAACTGGATAGGTGTTTACCGGGTTGGTCATGAAAAATTTCAGGAAAGCCGGGATTGCCCCACAAGGGAGCTCTACAATTATACATTTAGTGAGAAGAGCACGCCAAATACTTATAGTATCTCGCGCCGTCTTGAATTTTACCCGCTTGAAATAGTTTGGGTGGGTAAGTCTATAAAAAAACATATTGGAATCTTCCTCCAGCATAAGTTTGTGAAAGAAAAACCTATCAGTGGGATTCAGCAAACTGCGAAAGCGGCTCAAAAAAGTTGACCAAAAGTAAAGCTTAACATCAGGGAAATCAAGACCACCCTGATTTAATGGAAGTTTTAATAAAGCGATAGCTCGACAAGCTTTTATATATCCCCAGATAAAACTACTAAGGATCCCGTCTAAACGTTTAAAATAAACCCGTAAGGGGATGGACCGGAACAAATAAAGATATATGGGCAAGATCTTCATTTTGACCAAGTTTATTTGAATGATAATACTTAACGGCACCTTGTGCCATTTTTTAAGTGAGATGGCAGTTTCTTTTAGTAGTGTCTCGTAATTTAAAGCAGCTATTTCATTTATTTTGGCAGACATTTTGACCCCTAAGTAGGTGGATGCCTCGCATACTCCCTGCATAGGAGTCAAAGATTTATAATTCATAATAGTTTTTTTTTTAAGCAGGGGTAAGATGGATTACAGCGTAGATCTTTGCGAAGAGTATTCCAGATAGAAGGGGCGTTACCAGAGAATGAGCGAGATTGAGTTACTTTCTTTTTTTAGCTGAGGAGGGACTAGGGCAAGAGCGATAGTGCTCCTCAATGTTCTAGCCCACCCGACTTTTTGGAGTTTATCAGATAGGTAAGAAGGTATATTTTGGTGAAGGGCTTTGTGAGTGATGTAGGAAATCTTGTAGGTGGATCTGCCTTCAATTGAAAGCCATTTGAGGTTTTTGAGAACAGGGGAGATGTGATTGTATCGCTTACAGTCAGAAACGAGCCTGGCAGCAAGGTTAAGAACGGATTTGATAGGGGCTAGGTGGAATTTAGGGGTGCCAGCAAGAGTGGCATTGCCATAGTCTATTCTAGATAGGACCAGTGATTGTACAACTGATTTAAAGTCCTCAGCTTGAATGAACTGTTTACTTTTTTTAAGAGAATGTAATGTGAAGAGAGCACCTTTTGCCATGTTTTTTATATGGGGTGTAAGATTGAGGTTCTGATCAACGCTACTGCCAAGGGATTTGACCGAGTTTGGAGATGGCGAGAGAGCAGTTGAGAGCTTTAATGTCCGTAATCCAGTGTTGAATTGGGAGCGAATTGTTCTTGGGAGAGAATCGGATGATTTCTGTTTTTTGGGGGTTTAGTTTGAGGTGGTTTTGATGGAACCATAATTGAATTTTGGACATCATTAAGATGTAAGATGTCATCGTGGGATTTGATCTTGTAGTATAGTTGGGTGTCATCAGCGTAGAGGTAATAACTGATTTTTGCTTGTTAAAGAATAAGGGTGAGGGCTTCCATGAAGAGGTTGAAAAGAGTTGGAGAGAGGCTAGAGCCCTGTGGAACACCCAAGGAGACAGGTTGAGGTTTGGAAAGGCAACCACTGACTTTAATTTGTTGGGTTATATTTTGGAAATAGAAGGTGAACCATTTGAGAACATCACTGTCAAAGCCGAAACAGTCTTTGAGAATGTTTAGTAAGGTGACATGGTTAACAGTATCAAAGGCAGCAGAGACATCAAGAAGAATGAGGAGGGAGGATTCACCTATGTCTAGGGACTGATGTATGTCATCAGTAATGTTGAGCATAGCTGTTTCCGTGCTGCATCCCTTTCTAAAACCTGATTGGAAAACATCTAAGAGGTTGAATGTATCGATGTGTTTGTCCAACTGTATCAGGAGGCATTCTTTGAGGGTTTTGGATAGGAAGGGAAGGTTGGAGATAGGGCGCAGGTTATTTAAGTCATTGGGGTCAGCCGCTGTATTTTTGATAATGGGGTAATTTGGCCTAGTTGGAGGGAAGTAGGAACAATACCAGTGGTAAACGAAGACTTGATAATATTGGTCCATAGTAGGGCTATGAAGTGTTTTAGTTCTTCTACCAAATGGGCAGGAAGAGGATCTCTGGTATGCGAGGATGGTTTGAGCTTGGTGATGATGTTGAGAAAATCCCTTTCTGATACTGGACAAAATTCACTCCAAGAAGTGTTGTTTTTTAGCTGAGGTCGGTAGGGTAATGCTCATAGAGGGTGATAGAGACAGGAGGTTAAGCATGAGCGGATTTTGCGGATTGGCAATCCGCGAATTTTGCGGATTTGCGGATTCGCAATCCGCAAAATCCGCGAATTCCCGCGAATTTGCAGATTTTTTTTTTTTTTTGTGTTCGCCCGTGTTTCTGCCAGTTCGCGAGGGTTTTTACAATTTCGCAATTTGCGAACTTACCTGTCGGGTCGCAAGTTTTGCGAACTTGTTGTTTCTACGTGTCCAGCCTGTTTGGGACACTCTTCTTCATCACTGCCACTCTCTGTCACCACTGCCACTCTCTGACTACTCATGCCACCCTCTGGCCCACCCATGCCACCCTCTGTTTCATCACTACACCCTCTGGTTGTCCAGTGTACATTATTTTCGGCAAAGCAAAGCACACCTTCCCTGCCTCAAGTGACCTGAATTTATTTGGGGCTGATTAATGTGTCACAGAATATTTTTTTAGCTGGCACCTGCTTCCTTAGTGCGCCCTGATTAGTGATCTTTTGCACTTGCTAAGTGCTTTCATTGTTGCAAAATTAGTTACAACACCTGCCCTGCCCCAACTGACAATAATGAATTAGGGGCTGATTAATGGATTTTAACTTCCAGCCTGGCTCCTGCTTGTCTCCCTTAGCTGTAATTCAGGACCTTTGTGGCATATGTGTAACTATTCTGAGGTTCAGAGCAGGGTCACATAATAGTTTCAACTGGCAACTGAACTCTGGAGGGGCCCCTCAGGAAGCACTACAGGAAATGGCTACTAATGATGTGCCTGAACTTTTGAACCTGGTAAGTAGTTACTTTCAGTTTTGCCAAGATCGTATTTCTGCAATTTTGCACTTATTCGCGGGGCGCGAACTCACGCGAACAGTGCGAGCAGTGCGAGCAAAATCCGCTGCTCGCGGATTTGCGGATTTTGCGGGAAATTCGCAAATCTCGCGGATTGCGGATTTCCCGAAAAATCCGCAAAATCCGCGAGCGGAACGGATTTTCCGCCCACGCCTACAGGAGGTTGAGAGGGATCCTCGGGGGATGGAAGTGGAAGGAGGCACAGGGGGGATGTTAAGGAGGGGGTGTTGGCTGAGAGGTGGTGGAGTTGGGGCGAAGGATTGATCAATCTTTGTGACTTTATCAGAAATGAACCTAGCGATTTCTTCACATCTCTCAACAGTAGCTAGTAACTTTGGGTGGGGCTGGTGGTAGTTTGTTTTTTGACAATGTTAAAAGTTCCCTAGGATGATTTCTAGCCTGATCAAGTTGGGAAGTAGGAAGGAAGCTTTTTCGTTAAAGATGTGTTTTTTGTAGTTTGCCCTAGCAGCTCTGAAGAGGACAAGATTAGAGGTGGAAGGTTGATTCCTCCAAATGGGTTCAGTCTGCCTGAGAGCTTGTCTCTCTTTGTTTAGGTCAGAATTGAACCAGGTCTTGGACGGAATAATTTTTGGGAGTTTTAATTTGGCTGGGGCAATTTGGTCAAGAACTTCAAGGATAGAGGTATTGTAGTGTTCGGTAAGACCTGTGGCACTTTGGGAGATAGGGGAGAGCTGTAGTCGAGCTTTTAATGTAGATTCCAGCTCGCCTGGGAGAATCAGGTAAAGATTTCGGGTTAGTTTCTTTTGTTTGCTGGAGCATGAGAATTGGGGTGGCATGGAGTTGTTAATAGTGAAGAGGATGAGGTGGTGATCTGACCAGTCAATGGGCATGATGTGGAAAAGAAAAGGCAGTTCCTTGCTAGTGATAATAGCATCAAGGGTGATTGAAGACCTCTGAAATGTAAATGTAATAGATTTTAGGGAATTTTTTACTGTTCTGATTGCGAATCTGCACAAATGTGTTGAATACTGTATCTGTGCCTTTTTATGATTTTAAGTTATGGAATAAAGTATATAACGGACTGACTGGCATCAAGGGTGGCCCCTTTGGAGTGAGTTGGAGATTTGCAGAGTTACGTCAGGTCACTGATCTCAAGAAAATCCTTGATGAGGTTGACTGCAGGTCGTCAATTTTGTTCCAGTGGATATTAAATCCCCTAGGAAGAGGTTACTGGATTTGGAGAGCGAATATTGAATAAGGAGATCGGACAACTCCTCAGCAAAGGTAAGAGGATTTCCAGGGGGATGATAGACAATATGCAGGCAGATAGTGAGGGAACCCTGCGTTTTAAGTTCAGCACCAAGGTATTCAAAAGTGGATAGGTCCTGTTGATGGACAGGAGAACATTTAAGTTCATCTTTATAAATTACAGTGAGGCCCCCTCCAAATTTATAAATTCTGTCTTTTCTAAGGATGAGTACCCCGGCAGGGAAAGCATGTCAAGGACAGATCAGGGGTGGGAGTTGTGCCAGGTTTCAGTCAAGAAGGCGATGTCATTGCTTTCACTGAGGACGGTTTCAGCGATTTTCTTGCATGACAAGAGGCTGCCCGGCAGTTAAGCAGCATTCAGTTGAGGGGTTTAGAGTTATTAGATTTTGGGGAGGAGCAGGAGTGGATTGAAGTGAGTTGTTGAGGGAGGCTAGGTGAGGCTGGGGAAGAAGGTTTCCTACTAATTCCCATGATAACTTCGATACCTGAGTGAGGTAGTGGGGAGATCGCAGAGGAGGTTGGAGAGAGGGTAGATTTGATTGAAGTCAGTGAGGACCGGGAGGGTGGCTAGGGATAGGGGGATGACTGAGTGAGTTTATACGGTCCATGAGTAAGGGAGGAGAGGCAGGGGAGGACAGGATCCTATTAATTCATAGGATCACAGGGATAGATGTATGAGGTGGTGGGGACTTCGAAATCAAGGTAGGGAGGGGGAAAACTTCATTATGGTCTAAGAGGTCAATGGGGGGACGATGGCTCGGGCGGAGGGGTGTGCTGAGTGAGCTATAACAGTCAGTTATTCTAGCCGGAGAAGGGGAAAAGATTGCTTTGACATAGGGAGATTCGTAATTTTGTGAGGGTACTGAGGTGTAGGTGTGATTGGAGGGTTATTGGTGATGAGGAAGGAGACATCATTTCTGAGGGAAGAGAGCTCTAATACGAGGATCGAGAGGTGCAATTCAATGTTGAGGAGTGTTTGGGTAAGAAGTGTGATAGGGAGGAGTGTTAGGAGATCAGGAGGGAGATCTGAGGAGTCCTTGTGTGTTGGGGGAGGAGGTCTGGAGTGTGGACGAAGAGGGAAGCCAGGAGGGGGAGGAGAGGGGAGTTAAGGTGAGGAGGTAGAGTCATAGTAGAGGGCTGGGGGGTTGGGTTCCCAGAGTAAAAGTGTGGGTCGGGGGAAGTACGGAAAGCCTGGCAGTTAAATTTGGGAGAGTTGGTTAGATAATGGGGAGGGGGGTTTACAGGAGAAGGAGTAGGAGAGATTGGAGGAGCCATTGGGAGATTAGATGATGTAAAATGGGGAGGCTGTAGGTTTTGTGTGGATAGGGGTGTTTTTGAAAGGTTACAGGGGGGAAGAGGGTTGGAGTAGATCGCGGTTCAAGGGGAGGACATGATGGAGGAGGGCGGGTTTGGGAGGCTGAGGAAGTTGTGGGAGAATCTATATAGTGGAAATGTTGGTGAGGTAGTACAGAGATCTGGGCCTAAATCCATAGTTTTCTTGCACTCCACACCACCCCAGTTCAGACATGGCCATATGCAAATCAGTCTGACCCTGTGCCTCATGGGAACAGTCCAGCCCGAACTGCCAAGGCATGCCGTCCCTGGACCAGAAACAAGCTGCCGAGGACCGGTTTCTGGCATTCCAGCAGTCTTCAGCCCGGCTTGCTTGAATCCAGTGGTGTGGAGTGCATGGGACTCACGTCTGAGCATACCCATCCCATTCGGGGTGACCAATGCAAAAACCACAATTGAGGGACAGAATGCAGAACAATGTCATACATTCACCCCAGTACACAGATCTGGGACTAAATCCATTGTTTTTTTGCACTCCACACCACCCCAGTTCAGACATGGCCATATGCAAATCAGTCTGACCCTGTGCCTCATGGGAACAGTCCAGCCCGAACTTCCAAGGCATGCCGTCCCTGGACCAGAAACAAGCTACAGAGGACCGGTTTCTGGCATTCCAGCAGTCTTCAGCCCGGCTTGCTTGAATCCAGTGGTGTGGAGTGCATGGGACTCACGTCTGAGCATACCCATCCCACTCGGGATGACAAATGCAAAAACCACAATTGATGGACAGAATGCAGAACTATGTCATACATTCACCCCAGTACAGAGATCTGGGCCTAAATCAATCGTTTTTTTGCACTCCATACCACCCCAGTTCAGACATGGCCATATGAAAATCAGTCTGACCCTGTGCCTCATGGGAACAGTCCAGCCCAAACTGCCAAGCCATGCTTTCCCTGGACCAGAAACAAGCTACCGAGGACCGGTTTTTGGCATTCCAGCCATCTTCAGCCCGGCTTGCTTGAATCCAGTGGCAAAGTGAGCAAGGGACTCACGTATGAGCATACCCTGCCACACTTATGGCGGCCAAAAGTGGTACAAAAGGGGGTGGTGATGGACGGAGCATCTGAATCAATCAAACACTCACACCCAGTCAAAAGATCTGGGTTTAATCCATCACCGTTCTTTAGCCCACTCTGCCACCCCAGTTCAGACATGGCTTTATGCAAATCAGTCTGACCCTGTGCCTCATGGGAACAGTCCAGCCCGAACTGCCAAGCCATGTCTTCCCTTGACCGGAAACAAGCTTCCGAGGACCGGTTTCTGGCATTCCAGCTGTCTCCAGCCCGGCTTGCTTGAATCAAGTGGCAAAGTGAGCAAGGGACTCACGTCTGATCATACCCTGCCACACTTATGGCGGCCAAAAGCGGCCAAATCGCGGGGTACGCGTACGGTGCGCGTACTCCTCGATTTTTTGATTCTCTTTTTTTTTGGCCTTGGGGGTAAGCGTGGGCGGAAAATCCGTTCCGCTCGCGGTTTTTGCGGATTTTCGGGAAATCCGCAATCCGCGAGATTTGCGGATTTCCCGCAAAATCCGCAAATTCGCACGCAGCGGATTTTTTTGGCGGCGCGCGGCGTTGGTGATACAATTTTTGCGGCGCGCGGCGTTTATCATCGTTTGCCGAGTTGTTTTTTTCGATAGTTTGCGAGTGCTGCGCCATTTTGGATCTTGCTGTGTGATCCCGCGGGAATTGGCGAGCGCGATTACGTCATCGCGGCTTGCCAGCGATAGTTTGTCAACGCGAGTACGGCGAGATCACGTCTCGCGGTACTTCGCAATTGCGAGATTTGAGATGCGGCGAGCGAAAATATAAATTTGCAATTCTGCACAAGAAATCCACCAGCAAGCAGCATAAACCTTCTAGAAATGATGATTTTTATGTGAATAACTCCTTAGTTTGACATTTGCCTGCACTTTTTTAGCGAGGAGTCCATTTTGGGGAGGGGGGCAGGGGGGTGGGAGGAAGGAAGTGCCCCATAGTCTTCAACTTCCTGTTCCTGTTCAGCAGGCTCCTCCCAGTGCTTTGTCCATCTCCTGGTCACTTTTCATTTGGATGTGGACCTGGAAGGATTACTTTTTGTGGATGCTGCTGGATCTTTGGATTTGAGGCCTTTTTGACTTTCTTTGGATCACTGTTGGATTAGAAATTTTACAAGTAAGTTTGTTTGGGGCATTACAGTTGCTGCAACTAAAATTTTGGGATTTTCGATTTTTGGGCTGTTTTGGGGCCTTTTGCCCAGGGGTACTCAGTGGTGGGTGGACTGATTCTTTCTGTGGGTTGTCTTGAACTTAAACATCATGGAGGCCATAGATGAATTGGGATTGTGCTGATTTTTCTGTGTTTTTCGATTTTTTTTTTTTGTAAAATTTTGTGTTTTTCGATTTTTGACCTGTTGTTGGGGCCTTGACCAGGGGTAGTGAGTGGTGCATGGGCCTAGTCTTTCTGTGGGCTGTCTTGAATTTAAACATCATGGAGGCCATGGATGGAATGGGATTGTGCTGATTTTGCAGTGTTTTTCGATTTTTGGGCCTGTACTTGTGGCCTTTTCACCAGGGGTATTTGAGTCTAGCATGGGCCTAGTCTTTCTGTGGGCTGTCTTGAATTTAAACATCATGGAGGCCATGGATGGAATGGGATTGTGCTGATTTTGCAGTGTTTTTCGATTTTTGGGTGTGTTCATGGGGAGGGACATGCCATGTGGCTGGTGGCCATTTTGAGTGCAGCTACAGGCACTGGCCATGTGCTGGCAGGCAAGTGGCCATTTTGAATGCAGGCTTTGTTGTTAGGCCTCCAACCATTTTGCCTACTTTTCAACCTTTATTTATGCCCAGGGGTAGTGAGTCTTGCATGGGCCTAGTATTTCTGTGGGTTGTCTTGAATTTAAACATCATGGAGGCCATGGATTGAATGGGATTGTGCTGATTTTGCAGTGTTTTTCGATTTTTGGGCCTGTACTTGTGGCCTTTTCACCAGGGGTATTTGAGTCTAGCATGGGCCTAGTCTTTCTGTGGGCTGTCTTGAATTTAAACATCATGGAGGCCATGGATGGAATGGGATTGTGATGATTTTGCAGTGTTTTTCGATTTTTGGGCCTGTACTTGTGGCCTTTTCACCAGGGGTATTTGAGTCTAGCATGGGCCTAGTCTTTCTGTGGGCTGTCTTGAATTTAAACATCATGGAGGCCATGGATGGAATGGGATTGTGCTGATTTTGCAGTGTTTTTCGATTTTTGGGGGTGTTCATGGGGAGGGACATGCCATGTGGCTGGTGGCCATTTTGAGTGCAGCTACAGGCACTGGCCATGTGCTGGCAGGCAAGTGGCCATTTTGAATGCAGGCTTTGTTGTTAGGCCTCCAACCATTTTGCCTACTTTTCAACCTTTATTTATGCCCAGGGGTAGTGAGTCTTGCATGGGCCTAGTCTTTCTGTGGGTTGTCTTGAATTTAAACATCATGGAGGCCATGGATTGAATGGGATTGTGCTGATTTTGCAGTGTTTTTCGATTTTTGGGCCTGTACTTGTGGCCTTTTCACCAGGGGTATTTGAGTCTAGCATGGGCCTAGTCTTTCTGTGGGCTGTCTTGAATTTAAACATCATGGAGGCCATGGATGGAATGGGATTGTGCTGATTTTGCAGTGTTTTTCGATTTTTGGGCCTGTACTTGTGGCCTTTTCACCAGGGGTATTTGAGTCTAGCATGGGCCTAGTCTTTCTGTGGGCTGTCTTGAATTTAAACATCATGGAGGCCATGGATGGAATGGGATTGTGCTGATTTTGCAGTGTTTTTCGATTTTTGGGGGTGTTCATGGGGAGGGACATGCCATGTGGCTGGTGGCCATTTTGAGTGCAGCTACAGGCACTGGCCATGTGCTGGCAGGCAAGTGGCCATTTTGAATGCAGGCTTTGTTGTTAGGCCTCCAACCATTTTGCCTACTTTTCAACCTTTATTTATGCCCAGGGGTAGTGAGTCTTGCATGGGCCTAGTCTTTCTGTGGGTTGTCTTGAATTTAAACATCATGGAGGCCATGGATTGAATGGGATTGTGCTGATTTTGCAGTGTTTTTCGATTTTTGGGCCTGTACTTGTGGCCTTTTCACCAGGGGTATTTGAGTCTAGCATGGGCCTAGTCTTTCTGTGGGCTGTCTTGAATTTAAACATCATGGAGGCCATGGATGGAATGGGATTGTGCTGATTTTGCAGTGTTTTTCGATTTTTGGGCCTGTACTTGTGGCCTTTTCACCAGGGGTATTTGAGTCTAGCATGGGCCTAGTCTTTCTGTGGGCTGTCTTGAATTTAAACATCATGGAGGCCATGGATGGAATGGGATTGTGCTGATTTTGCAGTGTTTTTCGATTTTTGGGGGTGTTCATGGGGAGGGACATGCCATGTGGCTGGTGGCCATTTTGAGTGCAGCTACAGGCACTGGCCATGTGCTGGCAGGCAAGTGGCCATTTTGAATGCAGGCTTTGTTGTTAGGCCTCCAACCATTTTGCCTACTTTTCAACCTTTATTTATGCCCAGGGGTAGTGAGTCTTGCATGGGCCTAGTCTTTCTGTGGGTTGTCTTGAATTTAAACATCATGGAGGCCATGGATTGAATGGGATTGTGCTGATTTTGCAGTGTTTTTCGATTTTTGGGTGTGTTCATGGGGAGGGACATGCCATGTGGCTGGTGGCCATTTTGAGTGCAGCTACAGGCACTGGCCATGTGCTGGCAGGCAAGTGGCCATTTTAAATGCAGGCTTTGTTGTTAGGCCTCCAACCATTTTGCCTACTTTTCAACCTTTATTTATGCCCAGGGGTAGTGAGTCTTGCATGGGCCTAGTCTTTCTGTGGGTTGTCTTGAATTTAAACATTATGGAGGGCATGGATGGATTGGGATTGTGCTGATTTTGCAGTGTTTTTCGATTTTTTTGTGCTCTATAACTGAACTGATGTTCCTCTGTCTTCCATTTTTTTTAGGTGCACAAGACTCAAGAGAACCACCAGTGCCAGGAAGAAGTCCTGCAGCGGTGTGTGTGTGCAGCATAACGTCACGCGACGTCACGTCTGGCCTCAGACAACTCTACAATTCGTGCAACTGCGGCCTGCTGTCTGACCTGCTCTGAAGAAGATGGCCCCGCCCCCAAAGAAAGTTCTCCGAAGCTCCTCTAGCAAGAACGTTGCTAGTAAGGAGCAGAAGAAGCAAGTTACCAAGGAGGCTGGTGTGCCACCCGCCACTTTTTTTGGGAGCAAAAAAAAAAGTACGCCTGCAGCAGCAGGATCTGCTGGGGACCAAGCTGAGAGCAGCACCCCTGCTCCATTGGGTTCAGTGCCTCCACCACCACGCCAACTTAAGTCAAAGCCCTTGAGTGCTTCAGAGGCAGTCAGTGTACTTCTCCAATCACCATCGACCAGTGATGTTGGCTCATCGCAAGAAAGTAGCAGCAATGTCCCTGAATCAACACAGGTTGTTGTAACTCATCTGACAAGTGTTGAACAACCACAGCCGCAACAACAACACCATGTGCAAGTACACGCCCAAGTACATGTGGAAGGAGAGGCAGCAAAAGGAGATGCGCAAGCAAAGGTGCATGGAGGTTCACAAGTGCCCACAATAGTTGTTCCTCCCGAAGTAGGGGCACATTTGGAAATCGACAATGAAGCCGAGGTATCATTGGAAGCCACTCCTCCTGATGATCATTCATTGTCTTCCACATCCCTAGCAAGGAAAAGATCAAGGGGGGTGTCTACATCTTCTTCAAGCCCACCTCCTTCTGATGATACAGATCCAGCTTGGGAACCACAACTGCGGTCTGACAGTGAGGCACACCATGATCTGACACTGACACCGGTACCTAAGCGTAAAAGGAAGGTCGTCCAAAAACTCAAACCTATGGAGTGTGATGAGGCTCAACAAGAAGTGACAGATACTGCTGGTGATGAAGCCTCTCACGATGACGACGAGCCAGTCATCACAAAGGTCACTGCAGCCCCACCGGGCATGCAGCAAAGAGACATTTTGACCCTATCCCGAGAAGCTGCTGAGCGTGATGATGATGTCGGCGAGGAGGCAATGGAAATGGAATCATTAGATTTGGAGTTAAGTAGTACACCAAAACCTACCGCTTCCATATTTCTTCGCAAGAAGGTACCCACCTCGTCCTCGACCTCAATTCGTGGTGGTGAAAGTGCAAAACGTACTGAAGTTCGGCAATCCACATCCTCCACTTCATCTGTCATTAGCAGCAGGACCACCACCACCAGTATCGCCGCCTCCTCCGGCCCCCGAAGACATTTCAAGTCTCCAGTTTGGGACTTCTTTAGTGTTTGCCCAAAAAAGGAAAACGTAGCCATTTGTAGCCTTTGTAAGCTTCGATTTAGTCGTGGTAAGCTTGGTTCTAACTATGGTACCGGAGGCCAGAGAGGTCATCTTGAGAGAAGGCACGCTGTCCAATGGTTTCCGCACCTAGAGGCGGTCAAGAAAGCCGGAATTGCACGTAATGAAAACGTTGATTTGTCATCTGCTGATGACGAGGAGGTAGAAGAAGACGATTCAAACACTTCACTTACACCCAGTTCCCATGTCAGCAGCACACCCCATGGGAGCCACACTAAGAGTGTGGGAGAGAGTGAGACATCAATGCGGAAAAGTTCATCAGCGAGCGTAACTGGGTCGAAGAGATCATCATCATCCCGTAAATCATTGGTCCAGGGCAACATTAAAAAGATGTTGTTTACAGAAGCGCAATATGAACGCAACCACCCAATGACCCGTCTGTATAACACTAAGCTGGCTAAAATGCTAGCTCTGGACCTTCTCCCTTTTTCTTTTGTAGAAGGGGTTGGTTTTCTAGAATTAGTGACAGCGCTCTGCCCTAAATGGAAGGTTCCTAGCCGGTTCTATTTTGCCCGAGTTGTGGTTCCAGCACTACATGAAGATGTTCTGAAGGTGATTGGGGCAGCTTTGCAGAAGAGTGCTGTTCACACTATACATCTGACAACAGACATGTGGACCAGTGGCGCAGGCGCTGATTACATGTGCATCACTGCACACTGGGTCTCTTTTTCAGGGGCTAAAGCAAAGCTAAACTCAGGTGTTGACACTAACATTGTTTTTAAAGGTGCTCGGAAACATGCAACACTAGCCATGTTTGGTTTGGAGAAACGTCACACAGCAGAAAACATTTTGGATGTCTTTAACACAAAGGTCCTTAACTGTCTGTCCCCACTAAAACGCAAGGTTGGTTATGTTTCCACGGACAATGGCTCCAATATAGTTAAGGCCATGAGGGACGGTTACTATTTCAGAGTGCCGTGTTTGGCGCACTGTATAAACCTGGTTGTCCAAAAATTCTTGGGTAATAAACGCAGTGCAGCGTACAGTGTATTGGAGAACTGCCGAAAAATTTGCAAGCATTTCAGGCATTCTTTTAAGGCCCGGAAGCAGCTGAGGAGCATGCTATATCAATGTCAAATGCCAGTGAAAGCACTCATCCAGGAGGTGGTAACACGTTGGAACTCAACCTTCTACATGCTTGAGCGTCTGTATGAGCAGTATACGCAACTCGATCAATATTTCTTGAAAGAGGGTATAGAGGAGCTGAGGATGGGTGGGCCGCAATGGAACATAGTTGAAAGCCTAACACGCATGCTTCGTCCTTTTGAGGTCTTCACGCGTGCAGTCAGCAAGGAGGACTCTAATTTGGGAAAAGCTATCCCATTGTTGTACATGCTGGAGGACCAACTGAAGGAGGTGTGTTCTGTGTTTGGAAAAGATGACAAAAAGAAAGACTCTTTGCTTCTGGCTGAGCAATTATTAGAGCTCCTACAAGGTGATGAACGTCTTAAAAAGATCCACTCAGAACAGCATTACATTTGTGCTACTATTCTGGATCCACGCTACAAAAAGGCGCTGGCAGGCAGAGCATTCTTTCCTTTTGGTGATGAAGATGTTACAAAGTACAAACGTTGGCTAGCCTTGTCAGCCAAGAAGTTTGAAACAGAACGGCTGGAAATTGAAGGAAATGGCAGTACATCAGCAGGCCATCCCCAGTCAAAACAATCCACTTCTGCACCTGTGGCTGTGGCACAAGTGACCTCTCAGCCGTTAAAGACACCGGCAACCGGATCATCTGCACGAAAGACAACAGAAACATTGGAGGCTGAAGAGGATTGGCTAGCTCTGCGTGGGTTTGGTTCTCAAAAGGTCAGAGGCACAGCAAGAGCTACGCAAAGTGGAGGAACCTTGGAGGAGGACCTTGAGTCGATGGTGAAGGACTATCTGAATGACTCCACAGAGGTCTATGTTAATTCTGACCCATTGGCGTATTGGCATGGGAAAAAAGAATTGTGGCCACAGCTCACCAACCTGGCTTTAAACTACTTGTCTTGCCCACTCGCAAGTGTGTCTTCTGAACGGGTTTTCAGTGCGGCTGGTGGGATTGTAACTCCCAAACGGAGCCGCCTCTCGCCCAAAAATGTGGAGAGGTTAACAATGATCAAGATGAATCAGCACCTCATACCACCAGATATAAGAGTACGAGAGAGCGTGCCGGATGAAGAGGAGGTGGCCAGCAACATAGATGAGGGAATTTCTACTCTGTCAGGTGGCACTGACCTCACCCTGGCTGAATTCGCAGAGTATGATGACGAAGCCTTATTCTTATTCCTGGACCGTGATACCGACTTCGAGCCCTGAAAATGAGACAACGAATCAATAACTTTCTTTTTCATCCTTATTCACTTTTATTCCTGTGTGTCTGTCTTTCTTTGTTGTGCACAGTTAATATAATTCAAACTTTAATCAGATAATCACAAAAACAAGCCCATCAGCAGAACTGTCTTCACTTGTTTGCTAATTTATTTGAAGGTGCCGCAGTCTGCATTCCTCAGGTTCACAAGTTCAGAAGAACATGCTCCTCTATCCTCCAGACTCCTATTTCCATCAAAGCAGAGGGCTGGTTTACGCCCAATGAAGAAAGACTCAGCACTTGTGGGGGTGTTGTTCTACCTCTTTGCAGGTGAGTTGACGGGTCTGGGGCCATTGCTGGGAAGCACTAAAAGTGGTTTGGACCAAATCCGAGGCGGAACATTTTTTGTGTTTTTGATGACTTGCTTGCCTTTGAGGTGCTCTTAGGGGGGGTTCCGTCTGTTTGTGGGTGAGTTTCGTGGTCTGAGAGCATTGCTGGGACACTCTAATCTTGATTGCATTTGCTTTTCAGGAAATCCGTCGTGCCAACCCCGACTTATGGCCTAGCTACGCAGCGCGTTTGGACCGAAGGCCCAGAAATATTGCAAGTATGAGATTTTGCTTTTGACCTGTTTGGGGGTGTTATGCTTCTTGGCAGGTGGGTTGCCGGGTCTTGGGGCATTCCTGGGAAGGTCTAATACCGGGTAGAAGTGGTTGGGACAAAATCCAGGCCGATTTTTTTTTTGGCTATTTCTGACATTTTGCTCTATGTAGCGTTTTCGGGGGCCTGTTTGGGGGGCTTCCTGGTGTTTGCGGGTGAGTTTCGTGGTCTGGGAGCACTGCTGGGACACTCTAATCTTGATTGCATTTGCTTTTCAGGAAATCCGTCGTGCCAACCCCGACTTATGGCCTAGCTACGCAGCGCGTTTGGACCGAAGGCCCAGAAATATTGCAAGTATGAGATTTTGCTTTTGGCCTGTTTGGGGGTGTTACGCTTCTTGGCGGGTGGGTTGCCGGGTCTTGGGGCATTCCTGGGAAGGTCTAATACCGGGTAGAAGTGGTTGGGACAAAATCCAGGCCGATTTTTTTTTGGGCTATTTCTGACATTTTGCTCTATGTAGCGTTTTCGGGGGCCTGTTTGGGGGGCTTCCTGGTGTTTGCGGGTGAGTTTCGTGGTCTGGGAGCACTGCTGGGACACTCTAATCTTGATTGCATTTGCTTTTCAGGAAATCCGTCGTGCCAACCCCGACTTATGGCCTAGCTACGCAGCGCGTTTGGACCGAAGGCCCAGAAATATTGCAAGTATGAGATTTTGCTTTTGGCCTGTTTGGGGGTGTTACGCTTCTTGGCGGGTGGGTTGCCGGGTCTTGGGGCATTCCTGGGAAGGTCTAATACCGGGTAGAAGTGGTTGGGACAAAATCCAGGCCGATTTTTTTTTTGGCTATTTCTGACATTTTGCTCTATGTAGCGTTTTCGGGGGCCTGTTTGGGGGGCTTCCTGGTGTTTGCGGGTGAGTTTCGTGGTCTGGGAGCACTGCTGGGACACTCTAATCTTGATTGCATTTCCTTTTCAGGAAATCCGTCGTGCCAACCCCGACTTATGGCCTAGCTACGCAGCGCGTTTGGACCGAAGGCCCAGAAATATTGCAAGTATGAGATTTTGCTTTTGGCCTGTTTGGGGGTGTTACGCTTCTTGGCGGGTGGGTTGACGGGTCTTGGGGCATTCCTGGGAAGGTCTAATACCGGGTAGAAGTGGTTGGGACAAAATCCAGGCCGATTTTTTTTTTGGCTATTTCTGACATTTTGCTCTATGTAGCGTTTTCGGGGGCCTGTTTGGGGGGCTTCCTGGTGTTTGTGGGTGAGTTTCGTGGTCTGGGAGCACTGCTGGGACACTCTAATCTTGATTGCATTTGCTTTTCAGGAAATCCGTCGTGCCAACCCCGACTTATGGCCTAGCTACGCAGCGCGTTTGGACCGAAGGCCCAGAAATATTGCAAGTATGAGATTTTGCTTTTGGCCTGTTTGGGGGTGTTATGCTTCTTGGCGGGTGGGTTGACGGGTCTTGGGGCATTCCTGGGAAGGTCTAATACCGGGTAGAAGTGGTTGGGACAAAATCCAGGCCGATTTTTTTTTGGCTATTTCTGACATTTTGCTCTATGTAGCGTTTTCGGGGGCCTGTTTGGGGGGCTTCCTGGTGTTTGTGGGTGAGTTTCGTGGTCTGGGAGCACTGCTGGCTATATATACTTTACTTTGCAAGAGGTTTGAAGCAAATCCATGGTGGCAGAGGGGACTTAGGGCCTAGCTGCAGAGCGCGCGCGGAGTGATTTGGGAAATTTGTGAAAAATTGACTAAGTCCCCATTTTTGTACTTTTGCTCTTTGGCTGTTTGGGGGTCTTCTACTCGTTTTCTCCTGGGTTGACGGCTCTGGGGCCATTGCTGGGAAGCTCTAATACCGGATAAAAGTGTTTTGGACCAAATCCCAGGCGGAATTTTTTTTGTGTTTTTGATGACTTGCTTGCATTTGAGGTGCTCTTAGGGGGGGTTCCGTCTGTTTGCGGGTGAGTTTCGTGGTCTGGGAGCACTGCTGGGACACTCTAATCTTGATTGCATTTGCTTTTCAGGAAATCCGTCGTGCCAACCCCGACTTATGGCCTAGCTACGCAGCGCGTTTGGACCGAAGGCCCAGAAATATTGCAAGTATGAGATTTTGCTTTTGGCCTGTTTGGGGGTGTTACGCTTCTTGGCGGGTGGGTTGCCGGGTCTTGGGGCATTCCTGGGAAGGTCTAATACCGGGTAGAAGTGGTTGGGACAAAATCCAGGCCGATTTTTTTTTTGGCTATTTCTGACATTTTGCTCTATGTAGCGTTTTCGGGGGCCTGTTTGGGGGGCTTCCTGGTGTTTGCGGGTGAGTTTCGTGGTCTGGGAGCACTGCTGGGACACTCTAATCTTGATTGCATTTCCTTTTCAGGAAATCCGTCGTGCCAACCCCGACTTATGGCCTAGCTATGCAGCGCGTTTGGACCGAAGGCCCAGAAATATTGCAAGTATGAGATTTTGCTTTTGGCCTGTTTGGGGGTATTACGCTTCTTGGCGGGTGGGTTGACGGGTCTTGGGGCATTCCTGGGAAGGTCTAATACCGGGTAGAAGTGGTTGGGACAAAATCCAGGCCGATTTTTTTTTTGGCTATTTCTGACATTTTGCTCTATGTAGCGTTTTCGGGGGCCTGTTTGGGGGGCTTCCTGGTGTTTGTGGGTGAGTTTCGTGGTCTGGGAGCACTGCTGGGACACTCTAATCTTGATTGCATTTGCTTTTCAGGAAATCCGTCGTGCCAACCCCGACTTATGGCCTAGCTACGCAGCGCGTTTGGACCGAAGGCCCAGAAATATTGCAAGTATGAGATTTTGCTTTTGGCCTGTTTGGGGGTGTTATGCTTCTTGGCGGGTGGGTTGACGGGTCTTGGGGCATTCCTGGGAAGGTCTAATACCGGGTAGAAGTGGTTGGGACAAAATCCAGGCCGATTTTTTTTTGGCTATTTCTGACATTTTGCTCTATGTAGCGTTTTCGGGGGCCTGTTTGGGGGGCTTCCTGGTGTTTGTGGGTGAGTTTCGTGGTCTGGGAGCACTGCTGGCTATATATACTTTACTTTGCAAGAGGTTTGAAGCAAATCCATGGTGGCAGAGGGGACTTAGGGCCTAGCTGCAGAGCGCGCGCGGAGTGATTTGGGAAATTTGTGAAAAATTGACTAAGTCCCCATTTTTGTACTTTTGCTCTTTGGCTGTTTGGGGGTCTTCTACTCGTTTTCTTCTGGGTTGACGGCTCTGGGGCCATTGCTGGGAAGCTCTAATACCGGATAAAAGTGTTTTGGACCAAATCCCAGGCGGAATTTTTTTTGTGTTTTTGATGACTTGCTTGCCTTTGAGGTGCTCTTAGGGGGGGTTCCGTCTGTTTGCGGGTGAGTTTCGTGGTCTGGGAGCACTGCTGGGACACTCTAATCTTGATTGCATTTGCTTTTCAGGAAATCCGTCGTGCCAACCCCGACTTATGGCCTAGCTACGCAGCGCGTTTGGACCGAAGGCCCAGAAATATTGCAAGTATGAGATTTTGCTTTTGGCCTGTTTGGGGGTGTTACGCTTCTTGGCGGGTGGGTTGACGGGTCTTGGGGCATTCCTGGGAAGGTCTAATACCGGGTAGAAGTGGTTGGGACAAAATCCAGGCCGATTTTTTTTTTGGCTATTTCTGACATTTTGCTCTATGTAGCGTTTTCGGGGGCCTGTTTGGGGGGCTTCCTGGTGTTTGCGGGTGAGTTTCGTGGTCTGGGAGCACTGCTGGGACACTCTAATCTTGATTGCATTTGCTTTTCAGGAAATCCGTCGTGCCAACCCCGACTTATGGCCTAGCTACGCAGCGCGTTTGGACCGAAGGCCCAGAAATATTGCAAGTATGAGATTTTGCTTTTGGCCCGTTTGGGGGTGTTACGCTTCTTGGCGGGTGGGTTGCCGGGTCTTGGGGCATTCCTGGGAAGGTCTAATACCGGGTAGAAGTGGTTGGGACAAAATCCAGGCCGATTTTTTTTTTGGCTATTTCTGACATTTTGCTCTATGTAGCGTTTTCGGGGGCCTGTTTGGGGGGCTTCCTGGTGTTTGCGGGTGAGTTTCGTGGTCTGGGAGCACTGCTGGGACACTCTAATCTTGATTGCATTTGCTTTTCAGGAAATCCGTCGTGCCAACCCCGACTTATGGCCTAGCTACGCAGCGCGTTTGGACCGAAGGCCCAGAAATATTGCAAGTATGAGATTTTGCTTTTGGCCTGTTTGGGGGTGTTACGCTTCTTGGCGGGTGGGTTGCCGGGTCTTGGGGCATTCCTGGGAAGGTCTAATACCGGGTAGAAGTGGTTGGGACAAAATCCAGGCCGATTTTTTTTTTGGCTATTTCTGACATTTTGCTCTATGTAGCGTTTTCGGGGGCCTGTTTGGGGGGCTTCCTGGTGTTTGCGGGTGAGTTTCGTGGTCTGGGAGCACTGCTGGGACACTCTAATCTTGATTGCATTTCCTTTTCAGGAAATCCGTCGTGCCAACCCCGACTTATGGCCTAGCTACGCAGCGCGTTTGGACCGAAGGCCCAGAAATATTGCAAGTATGAGATTTTGCTTTTGGCCTGTTTGGGGGTGTTTCGCTTCTTGGCGGGTGGGTTGACGGGTCTTGGGGCATTCCTGGGAAGGTCTAATACCGGGTAGAAGTGGTTGGGACAAAATCCAGGCCGATTTTTTTTTTGGCTATTTCTGACATTTTGCTCTATGTAGCGTTTTCGGGGGCCTGTTTGGGGGGCTTCCTGGTGTTTGCGGGTGAGTTTCGTGGTCTGGGAGCACTGCTGGGACACTCTAATCTTGATTGCATTTGCTTTTCAGGAAATCCGTCGTGCCAACCCCGACTTATGGCCTAGCTACGCAGCGCGTTTGGACCGAAGGCCCAGAAATATTGCAAGTATGAGATTTTGCTTTTGGCCTGTTTGGGGGTGTTACGCTTCTTGGCGGGTGGGTTGCCGGGTCTTGGGGCATTCCTGGGAAGGTCTAATACCGGGTAGAAGTGGTTGGGACAAAATCCAGGCCGATTTTTTTTTTGGCTATTTCTGACATTTTGCTCTATGTAGCGTTTTCGGGGGCCTGTTTGGGGGGCTTCCTGGTGTTTGCGGGTGAGTTTCGTGGTCTGGGAGCACTGCTGGGACACTCTAATCTTGATTGCATTTCCTTTTCAGGAAATCCGTCGTGCCAACCCCGACTTATGGCCTAGCTACGCAGCGCGTTTGGACCGAAGGCCCAGAAATATTGCAAGTATGAGATTTTGCTTTTGGCCTGTTTGGGGGTGTTACGCTTCTTGGCGGGTGGGTTGACGGGTCTTGGGGCATTCCTGGGAAGGTCTAATACCGGGTAGAAGTGGTTGGGACAAAATCCAGGCCGATTTTTTTTGTGGCTATTTCTGACATTTTGCTCTATGTAGCGTTTTCGGGGGCCTGTTTGGGGGGCTTCCTGGTGTTTGTGGGTGAGTTTCGTGGTCTGGGAGCACTGCTGGGACACTCTAATCTTGATTGCATTTGCTTTTCAGGAAATCCGTCGTGCCAACCCCGACTAATGGCCTAGCTACGCAGCGCGTTTGGACCGAAGGCCCAGAAATATTGCAAGTATGAGATTTTGCTTTTGGCCTGTTTGGGGGTGTTATGCTTCTTGGCGGGTGGGTTGACGGGTCTTGGGGCATTCCTGGGAAGGTCTAATACCGGGTAGAAGTGGTTGGGACAAAATCCAGGCCGATTTTTTTTTGGCTATTTCTGACATTTTGCTCTATGTAGCGTTTTCGGGGGCCTGTTTGGGGGGCTTCCTGGTGTTTGTGGGTGAGTTTCGTGGTCTGGGAGCACTGCTGGCTATATATACTTTACTTTGCAAGAGGTTTGAAGCAAATCCATGGTGGCAGAGGGGACTTAGGGCCTAGCTGCAGAGCGCGCGCGGAGTGATTTGGGAAATTTGTGAAAAATTGACTAAGTCCCCATTTTTGTACTTTTGCTCTTTGGCTGTTTGGGGGTCTTCTACTCGTTTTCTCCTGGGTTGACGGCTCTGGGGCCATTGCTGGGAAGCTCTAATACCGGATAAAAGTGTTTTGGACCAAATCCCAGGCGGAATTTTTTTTGTGTTTTTGATGACTTGCTTGCCTTTGAGGTGCTCTTAGGGGGGGTTCCGTCTGTTTGCGGGTGAGTTTCGTGGTCTGGGAGCACTGCTGGGACACTCTAATCTTGATTGCATTTGCTTTTCAGGAAATCCGTCGTGCCAACCCCGACTTATGGCCTAGCTACGCAGCGCGTTTGGACCGAAGGCCCAGAAATATTGCAAGTATGAGATTTTGCTTTTGGCCTGTTTGGGGGTGTTACGCTTCTTGGCGGGTGGGTTGCCGGGTCTTGGGGCATTCCTGGGAAGGTCTAATACCGGGTAGAAGTGGTTGGGACAAAATCCAGGCCGATTTTTTTTTTGGCTATTTCTGACATTTTGCTCTATGTAGCGTTTTCGGGGGCCTGTTTGGGGGGCTTCCTGGTGTTTGCGGGTGAGTTTCGTGGTCTGGGAGCACTGCTGGGACACTCTAATCTTGATTGCATTTCCTTTTCAGGAAATCCGTCGTGCCAACCCCGACTTATGGCCTAGCTACGCAGCGCGTTTGGACCGAAGGCCCAGAAATATTGCAAGTATGAGATTTTGCTTTTGGCCTGTTTGGGGGTGTTACGCTTCTTGGCGGGTGGGTTGACGGGTCTTGGGGCATTCCTGGGAAGGTCTAATACCGGGTAGAAGTGGTTGGGACAAAATCCAGGCCGATTTTTTTTTGGGCTATTTCTGACATTTTGCTCTATGTAGCGTTTTCGGGGGCCTGTTTGGGGGGCTTCCTGGTGTTTGTGGGTGAGTTTCGTGGTCTGGGAGCACTGCTGGGACACTCTAATCTTGATTGCATTTGCTTTTCAGGAAATCCGTCGTGCCAACCCCGACTTATGGCCTAGCTACGCAGCGCGTTTGGACCGAAGGCCCAGAAATATTGCAAGTATGAGATTTTGCTTTTGGCCTGTTTGGGGGTGTTATGCTTCTTGGCGGGTGGGTTGACGGGTCTTGGGGCATTCCTGGGAAGGTCTAATACCGGGTAGAAGTGGTTGGGACAAAATCCAGGCCGATTTTTTTTTGGCTATTTCTGACATTTTGCTCTATGTAGCCTTTTCGGGGGCCTGTTTGGGGGGCTTCCTGGTGTTTGTGGGTGAGTTTCGTGGTCTGGGAGCACTGCTGGCTATATATACTTTACTTTGCAAGAGGTTTGAAGCAAATCCATGGTGGCAGAGGGGACTTAGGGCCTAGCTGCAGAGCGCGCGCGGAGTGATTTGGGAAATTTGTGAAAAATTGACTAAGTCCCCATTTTTGTACTTTTGCTCTTTGGCTGTTTGGGGGTCTTCTACTCGTTTTCTCCTGGGTTGACGGCTCTGGGGCCATTGCTGGGAAGCTCTAATACCGGATAAAAGTGTTTTGGACCAAATCCCAGGCGGAATTTTTTTGTGTTTTTGATGACTTGCTTGCCTTTGAGGTGCTCTTAGGGGGGGTTCTGTCTGTTTGCGGGTGAGTTTCGTGGTCTGGGAGCACTGCTGGGACACTCTAATCTTGATTGCATTTGCTTTTCAGGAAATCCGTCGTGCCAACCCCGACTTATGGCCTAGCTACGCAGCGCGTTTGGACCGAAGGCCCAGAAATATTGCAAGTATGAGATTTTGCTTTTGGCCTGTTTGGGGGTGTTACGCTTCTTGGCGGGTGGGTTGACGGGTCTTGGGGCATTCCTGGGAAGGTCTAATACCGGGTAGAAGTGGTTGGGACAAAATCCAGGCCGATTTTTTTTTTGGCTATTTCTGACATTTTGCTCTATGTAGCGTTTTCGGGGGCCTGTTTGGGGGGCTTCCTGGTGTTTGCGGGTGAGTTTCGTGGTCTGGGAGCACTGCTGGGACACTCTAATCTTGATTGCATTTGCTTTTCAGGAAATCCGTCGTGCCAACCCCGACTTATGGCCTAGCTACGCAGCGCGTTTGGACCGAAGGCCCAGAAATATTGCAAGTATGAGATTTTGCTTTTGGCCTGTTTGGGGGTGTTACGCTTCTTGGCGGGTGGGTTGCCGGGTCTTGGGGCATTCCTGGGAAGGTCTAATACCGGGTAGAAGTGGTTGGGACAAAATCCAGGCCGATTTTTTTTTGGCTATTTCTGACATTTTGCTCTATGTAGCGTTTTCGGGGGCCTGTTTGGGGGGCTTCCTGGTGTTTGTGGGTGAGTTTCGTGGTCTGGGAGCACTGCTGGCTATATATACTTTACTTTGCAAGAGGTTTGAAGCAAATCCATGGTGGCAGAGGGGACTTAGGGCCTAGCTGCAGAGCGCGCGCGGAGTGATTTGGGAAATTTGTGAAAAATTGACTAAGTCCCCATTTTTGTACTTTTGCTCTTTGGCTGTTTGGGGGTCTTCTACTCGTTTTCTCCTGGGTTGACGGCTCTGGGGCCATTGCTGGGAAGCTCTAATACCGGATAAAAGTGTTTTGGACCAAATCCCAGGCGGAATTTTTTTTGTGTTTTTGATGACTTGCTTGCCTTTGAGGTGCTCTTAGGGGGGGTTCCGTCTGTTTGCGGGTGAGTTTCGTGGTCTGGGAGCACTGCTGGGACACTCTAATCTTGATTGCATTTGCTTTTCAGGAAATCCGTCGTGCCAACCCCGACTTATGGCCTAGCTACGCAGCGCGTTTGGACCGAAGGCCCAGAAATATTGCAAGTATGAGATTTTGCTTTTGGCCTGTTAGGGGGTGTTACGCTTCTTGGCGGGTGGGTTGTCGGGTCTTGGGGCATTCCTGGGAAGGTCTAATACCGGGTAGAAGTGGTTGGGACAAAATCCAGGCCGATTTTTTTTTTGGCTATTTCTGACATTTTGCTCTATGTAGCGTTTTCGGGGGCCTGTTTGGGGGGCTTCCTGGTGTTTGCGGGTGAGTTTCGTGGTCTGGGAGCACTGCTGGGACACTCTAATCTTGATTGCATTTGCTTTTCAGGAAATCCGTCGTGCCAACCCCGACTTATGGCCTAGCTACGCAGCGCGTTTGGACCGAAGGCCCAGAAATATTGCAAGTATGAGATTTTGCTTTTGGCCTGTTTGGGGGTGTTACGCTTCTTGGCGGGTGGGTTGACGGGTCTTGGGGCATTCCTGGGAAGGTCTAATACCGGGTAGAAGTGGTTGGGACAAAATCCGCGCGGAAAAGCCTTTAGTTTTGGCACTTTTTGTAACTTAGGGTTCGTTAGGGTTAGCCCTAGCAGCAGGATTGCATGTGTTTCGGGGTGTTCTAGATTTTTCAAACTGAGTTCTGGGGTCTTAGAGCACTCGTGAGAATGTGTAATTTTGGTTGCAAGTCATTTGAAGAAAATCCATGGTGGGAAAGGGGGGATTTGGCATAGTTAAAGAAAGCCTTTGCCACTATTCTTAACTTAGGGTTCGTTAGGGTTAGCAGTATTTCTATTGCATGTGTTTGAGTGGGGGGGATTTCGAGTCTTGGAGCGATGCTGGCTATGGCTACTTTTGCTTGGTTGCTTGCAAGTGGTTTGAATGCAATCCACGGTGGGTAATGGGTAATTAGGGTACTTCGGCCTACTTTTACTTTCAAAGTAAGTTTTGTCACCAGTTTTCTGCTAGGCCTCGTTTTTTGAGATTTGATTGGGGGTCTTCTACATTTTTGCGACTGGCTTTAGTAAGGGTCTGGGTGGGAGCACTGCTAGGAAGATCTAATTTTGTTCTAAAACACAGTTTACAGTACACCTAGCTTGAGGGGCAAGATCCGCTACATTAATTTGCCCATACTTATTTATCCTTCAAAAGGTGACTCAGAGTACGCACTTTCAAAAACATTGTACTGTCTACTAGGAAAAACAAATTGTGACTTTTTGCACTCCACAGCCTACATACCTTATATTTATTTATCAGTGGTGTTGTAATATTATATCACTTCCTGTTTTTCGTTGAATAATTACAGGCCGGGTTTCAGTCTCTGCAATGGGGAAAAAAGGATGGAGTCAGGCTTCACAGTAGCGAGCCACAATTCAGCATCAGGCAGGCAGTGGACAGGGTGTCTTCTGGTGACCAACATCGATGGACGAAGCGTCGGCTGCAATGGAGGAGTGCCGCTAATAGGAGGATTTTTTTTCTGCGGGCAACTTACTTACCACTTCCAACAGGACCACTACAACCACATAGATACAGTATCCCTTGCCTTTTTCTCTGACTGTGACTGCATTTCTTGGCTCTCTCTCGGCTTCTACATTGATCCCTTAACACATCACTTAGTCCACTCCACTATCACATCTGCACCACACATAGTCATTTGTAAGTGCTCCTACGTAATTCGCAAGTCGCAGCACGCCCCAGCCCGTAGAGGACTGGGATGGCCCCAATGATGAAGCATGTCACCAAGGGGCAACCCTGGTGAGTGAGGGGACACCTAGAAAAAAAGCAATTTCTCCTTTTCTATCTACTATACCTTCTGTCAGGTTACGCAGCCCCTAAGCGCCTACCGTACTATGAAACTACATTTCCCATGAGTAGGCGGGAGACTTGCAGACTATTTAGTGAGACTATATGAGAGTACCCTTGTATGTTAGGACAGCACTTCACTGATGCCTGTCTTGTCTTCTGTTACAGGTATCCTTTCCCTGCTGACCCTACCTTTACCCATCCCACATTTTTTATTTTAGTTTGTTATTTTTCTCCCCCGCCTAATGCCTCGAACACCCTGTGTTTACACTTCTGGGTGTTGGTGACATTTGGAGGTGGAACCATATTTGCATCGACTGGATCACGGGGAGTAAACCTGACACCTTCCAGACCAACCCCATTGAGTGTTGTTGTGAATGGATTTATAGTGACCAGCAAGGCTCTCAGGTATCTGGCTACAGAGACCTTATGTTGAATATAGTTATCAATATTTCCACCCACGCCCTGTACTGTCGCATTCTTTCTTCCACAGTTGTCGAAAGTACTACTTACTTTTAACTGACATGCATGCAGTAGTGTATGCACTTTCAAAGATTGATGGATAGGTTTGTACCCAAAGATTTGTTTATGTTCACAATTGTTCGTCCATGCTGTGCTACTTTTTCTTGTCTCCCAAAACCTTTCCCAAAAACCCCCGTACCCATCCATTTTTCAAACCCTAACCCTCTTCCCCCGGGCTGTGTGGTTTTGATTGATGTGTGACTAAATTACAGCAATAAATCCACACACTTGCTGGGGAGGATAAGGTGATAGCAACAGGCTGGTGAAGAAATCCGAGGATATATTCTTACTCTGCTTGACAAAGACCCATGGCTAATGTCAAAGAACTTCAACCGAATTAGTTATACTTTAACATTTGTTAGGCTACAACGTGGCACTGTTCTAGTGTACTTCTGTCACCTGCTATATTCTGTATTGTACCTTTGTATTGCTCAGGAGGACAAACCAGATTTCATTTTCTTTTTTTTCATAGGCAAGCAACTGCCACTGTGTCACACCACTAGTACCACCGCTATGAGGAAATTTTATCCGCCCAGGATTGCCAACCTTATTTGCTGTTTCCCGTGGAGCCAGCCCTGGGCCTAGCCCTACTTGCAAACAGAAATTACAGGTAAGATAGGCGTTTGGTTGGAGGTAGTATAATGGAGTATTAGGAGAGACGAGAGATTTGATTGACGGTAGTACTACTAAAGTCCTAGGACTATTCAGGAAAACAAACTTACTGTTATGTTAAACCCCCACCCACCAGACTCAAAAGCAGTAAAAAACAGGTATGGTCAGATAAAGTTTCAAAAAGTATATTTTTATAGCCCTAACAAAAGAATCTCCCGCAAGACCCTCCCTAACCCCAACGATTGTCCTTCAAAAGTCCCCAAAAATCACAACTCCCAATTCCCACCCCCCAAAAGTCTCTAAAAAAGGGGCAAGGGACACTATGGCAGGGTGCTGTTGGAATTAGCAGCCAGGGCATCATGCTCCTTGCGGAGGGTGGCAAGTTCGAAGCGGAGGCCCTCCACCACGTTCTTATAATTATGGACCTCCTGCTCCAGGTAGGACAGTCTGAGGGATAAGCGGCGCCGGTGTGCCTTGCAAATCCTGTGAGGGGCAGCTGCTTTCTTTGCTGCTGGGCGGTGGTGTTTGGCTTTGGTAGCCCGGCTCCGTACCGCTGGAGCACTGCGCTGGCTGGCAGCCCGCACGGAGGAGGATGCAGCTGTCCCAGTGGACGTTGTTGTTGTTCCAGACTGCGTCTCCTCCTCCTCCAGGGCCACCAGCCGCCGATATTCAGCAACAGTGGCATCCAGCCTCCGTTGCCGGGCCATTCGAGCCAGCTCCTTCCTCCTTGATGGTGTCTTGGATTTGGAAGGAGCAACTACATGAAAAAAGAAAGACATAGTCTGTAACCAATGCTCCTTAAGATTAACACAAAATGATTGAGCAGAAAGTTTTCACAGTACAAGTAGCAAATTGAAAGCACAGTGCATAACTATTGAGGACAGTATCTATGTAACCTCCGACTTCTTCATCCTTGCTCTAACATTAGTGGGAGTTTAAGGAACAAATTCTACGAGCACTATGGACTTCTATTACAGTCGACTATGACAGTACACCACTCTTATTCTTCTTCTTCTCTCTTGTTTAGGAAAATTGGTACGTTATCTTATGCAAGCCGGCATAATGCCAGCGCAGTGAACTTGCACCCGAGAAAAACAGACGCACACCATGGTGAGTGAGACAGACTTGCGTTACTGTACCGGTCCAGTACATGCAGGTGGTGAAGCTCTTACTTTTCTATTACGGGTGGCACTGAGAATACTCTGTTAAAAGGGCTACTGCTTAATTAATTTAGCTTTCACCCTACTGTGCAAATGAGTATTAGAAAAGGAAAATGAAGAAGCTAAATTATCTGATTATCTATCACTTCACGTGGGATGTATTTGATGACATATGGGATGACTTTAGGTGCTTTGCTTATTATTGAGTGAACAGTGATACCCCCACACATGAATGACGTACTACTACTAAACTAAAGTTATTAAGGGAGGTAGGGAGTGTCCACCGTAATAACTGGATATATGCTGTGCTTGCAGTTGCAATACAAACTACTGCTACTATTCATGGTAGTCTTTGGACAACGTTACAACTTCTTTTCCTTGCCTTTCCTACACTGGAACGGACGTGCGGGTGCGGTGTTACATGCTCTTCAAAGTAACACTTAGTTCATCCAGTGACCGTCTACTCTCTCTAGATTCACATATGCTATCTAAGAGTCAGATAGTACCATGAATGATCCAGGCATCCATCCATTCAAAGTATATTGCACACATACAGTTTCTGTCTCACCCACCCAGGCTGTTCTCCTTCCACCCATCCTTGCTTCATCATTCACCCAGCCATGCACCATACCATTTTCTTACCTTCCCAGCCACCTCGGGGACCAAGCAAACACATATCATTCTTCTTTGCCAGTCATCATTACATTTCTCGTGCTTCCACACTTACTTACACCCTTCTTTCGCTTTTCGTTCATCCCATCCATCAAGTTCACCTCAGATCTGATTGGGATTCTTCTCGCCAAAAACTTCACAGCTAAGTCGAAGTACATTTAGAGGAGGCTACTACCTGCTTTTTTTATAATACACCCGTGCAGAAAGCACACTCTGCAGTCTTCAATCTCAATGACTAAGGAATGTATAGCTTACCTCTGCCCGCCACCACCGTTTGAACCCTCACAGGCATGTCCTTTTCCGGCACTTGCACCGCCTCCTCCCCAGAGTTGTCCTCCTCGTCCAATGCCACCACCTCCGCGCTGGCCCCGTCTCCAGATGTTCCACCTACAAAGTACATTTAATAATGTTAGAATACACCACTCACTACTATATAATATTTGGTCTAGGAGGAAGAAAGAAATGTGAAAAAAAGTGTACAATTTAATAATTTTTGACTGTGTACTCTAGAGTAAAAATGTCCCTTTTTCCAGGGAAGGCTGTTGTCTTGCTGCACTTTTTGGCACAACTGATGAATGTTTGCTTTTTACTTTTTAACACGCACCACTTTTTCTCCTAACAGACAGAACCTTGACTTCTAAGAACACGAGCAGGATCAAGTTCAAACCAGGTGAGAGCTCGGCTCGACCACAAGAAATGTGTCCAATTAATCGTCAGCACTAAGCACTTTTCCATTTTCAGTTACACGTTCACTTTTATGACAAACTTGAATTTAATAAATGTGTTTACTTTTAATAAAGCTTTTAAACTTAAATAGACTCTGTGGTTTTTGGTCCTCCAGACTAGAGTGGATGAGCTAAAGGTTTTCGAATTTTTGCAAGCATGAGTCCGTGCCTCTGCCATCGGTGACTTTGGGAGCTAAATGACTCTGCCACACTATCTAGTCAGTAAGGAGATTGGGGGTTCAACTACAAAGTCTGTTATCACTGAGGTATGTGGAAAGTCTAACAGTTACAGCACCTATTATAATTGATAAGCTAAGCGATGCATTATTTAGTGTCCATAGTTCTGTTTGTGCAGATTTGTCCCTGCAACAGTAGTAGAATGGATTGTCCTCCTATCCAAACCAAAAGTAAAGTAGTATCTTATTATTTCTTGGTGGTGGTCATTCACCTTTTTATTGTTGGCAATGGTCAAAGCATAAACATTTAGAATACTTGAAAAGACATTATGGACAATCCCAGAGGACTACACTCAGTGCATAGAGCTATTGCTGACTAGAATGGGAGTCCAATGGAAATGCCAAATGTGCAATCTTAGTTAGCTACACAGACAGACTAATAAGAATAATCTAGTAATACCACACGGAGTCATAGTCGAGGCAGGATAAGAATTTAGATCCTGTCTACAAGAAGATCAAAGACGATTTAGAAAAAATCGAATGAGGAACGCTAGGAAAAAATAAGTACTCTATATTAAAATTAAAACTTACTGGGGCCAGCAAAGGAGCCCTCGACTGCCCGGTCCTGGCCTGCATCGACAACAGCACCCTCCTCCTCCTCCTCCTGTGTCCTCCTCTTGCCCCTGGGGGAAGCTGATGTACAACATGAAAGAAAGAAAAACAGAAAACATGGATGATATTTCTCAACCAAATCAAACATTTAAAAAAGAACTAACAAAGTAACAAAATATTTTTGCGAAATAGCAAATAGGGAACGACTCCACGGGATATATTATTGACCAATCTCATGTGGTCGACTACGTCATTACTTTAGTATTGCTTGATTTGCGGACCGTCGAATTGGAAACTACCCTATGTAACTCACTAAACAAAGTACTAAAAAGGTTTGCCTAGGATTGGCAGGCAGCAGTCCGCAGCACGCAAAGTGACAGCCAAAGTCCATCGTGATTGAAGATCAGCGACAACACTAAAGTTTCCTACTACATTCACCAGTCATTAAAATACTCAAACTATTAATCCACCACCACTATTTCTTCTTATCGCCATGTGTACAAAGGAAGGACTGGACTTGAGTCTGTAGGGGCTGATTTATAAGGCCCTTGCGGCTCTTTTGCTCCATTGTTGCGTGACTTTTGTGACGCAGCGACAGCACAAAAGAGGCGCAATGGTGCGGCGTATATTAACAACGTGACGCATCTGGGAGATGCATCACGTTGTAAAGCCCTGCGCCAATAGGGGTGTTCCGGCGCAAGGGAGGGCGTTCCTGCGCAGGAACGCATCCTAAAAGTGGCTGAGGGAAATCTACAAGATTTCAATCAGTCACTTTGAGGACAATGATGCGTGACTCAAACCCTGCGCCTGCTTGAAGCAGACGTACGGCTTGACGCAGCATTGGGGAGATAGGGCACCCCAGAGAATTGATGGAGCTGCACCATCGTTGCGACGCAACTCCAGCAATGCGCCACCTTTACGGCACAGATGCGTAACGCTTTGGTGACGTTTTGGGCCCATGGCGCGCCGCATTGTAAATACGGCGCACCATGGGTGATGGTGGCGTGACGCACAATTACTGGCGCATCCCTGCAACTTTGCAGGGATGCGCCGGTAATTAAAAATCTGAACCTTAGTGTGTAGCATTGCGCAGTTCTTTCAACTACACTCATACATAATTTCACAGAGACATTGTAGAGAGGTGTGGCTCACTGGTTAGAGGCGGCAGACCCGGAGGCTGAGAACGGCCCGGGACCAGGGTTCGATTCCCAACGCGGCAGGGTCGAGGACCAGGGTCAGCGGACTGATAATTCTCGCCTCGGTGCCCACTTTGGGCAGTGATCACACTCGGTAACTCTGGGCATTAAGCTTGCCTCATCTCTACAACGGCCCCCCACAGACGCCGGGGATGCCTGGCTTCACCTTGGAGATACCCAGCATGGGACCATCTCACAGGGAAAGCCAGGACGGGTTCCCCAGCGGTCATTCGCGCCAGGATACTCCGGTAGTAATTGAGCGCGCTACAAAAACACCTTACATTTACATTTACATTTACAGGCCAATGAAATGAACACAAAATCTAAAACAAATAAGCATAGTAGCAACACTACTGAGAAGGAGAGCAGTGTACCTGAAATGCACAGAAGATTTTGAAATAAAATGTACCTACAATGTAATGAGCAGCATTATTGCTCTTGGTAAAAAACAAAAATTTGCAATATAATAACACAGCAGGAGAAAACATAGTAGTAAAGACATAGCTACTACTACTCACCAAGCCCGGGGATCTCAAGGCCAAGGAGGTCGAGCAGATCTCGCTCACGGGTCAGGACATCCGTCCAGCGGTGGGTGGCCTGGTTGTAGGTGCGCCAGACCCGAGAGTGGTGGTAAATGGCCTGGCACACCTTCTCCCACCGCTTCCGGCGCTCCCGGGCCCCGTACCCGGCACTGATCTTGCCGCCTCCCATGATGGTCCTGGGGAGGCGGCGCTGAACATAAAAAAATGAGTTGGGCCACCTCCTCCGGGGTAAAGATCTCCCGTGGCATCACTAGCTCCCCCCTCAAACGCCCGCACGGGAGCCGGACACGGGGTGCGGGACCCTTCCCCTTCTCGGGATGCTTCCCGGCTCCCTTCACCATGGTCTGGGCGGAAAGGAATAAAGAAAATAGAATAGGGAAGAGAAGAAAAGAAAAGAGTTTACAAAAGTAGTTTAAAATTAACCAAAAGTAGCAGTAAACACAAAAATATAGGGCTAGAAAAATAGAGGGATAGATAATAAGTAAAATAGATTAAAAAAAACTTCAAACAAGCAAAGGATGGCAGAGATTGACAGAGGATACAAAGACCATGCCCAGAACCATAGCAATGAATGAGAAACAAGATGGCCGCGCCCGTTCACGACCGCGCGGGTAAGTTCGCGCGAGATTTTCCTTGCGAACACGCGCGAGACTGTACTGGCAAGCCGCGGACTTTGCGAGATTACACTTCGCGCCCGGAAACGGAAATACGTCAGGCAAACAAGATGGCTGCGCCCTTGAACGACCGCGAGGGTAACTTCGCGTCTTGCGCTACGAGCGGCTCGCAAAAACGCACAAAACCTTGCCAACTAACACGCCGCAAAAAAAACAAATAGCATATTCGCACGAATTTGCGGCTTCCGAATCCGATCTTGCGCGTGTTCGCACCCCGCGAACCCCGCGAAATTGCAGAAAAACGAGTTTTTCAAAAGTGAAAGCACTCGGCAGGGGCAAGAGTTCAAACTCATCATTAGTAACAATTCCCGGTAGTGCTTCCTGACTGGGGCCCCTCCAGAATTCAGTTGCTAGTTGCAACAATTGTATGACCCTGCTCTGACCCTCACAGCAGGCTCATACAATAGCTACAAGTAGGCCACAAAGAAGGTCCTGGGGAAAAAAAATGCACTGCAACAGAAAGCAAAATTACAGATAAGGAAGCAGGTGCCAGACTGGAATTTTAAAACAGTGACACATTAATAAACTAACCCCAAATTAATTCATCTCAGTTGAAGCAGGGCTGGTGTGCTTGCTTTTCCCCCCCATAATCTACAGTAATGATGAACCAGAGGGTGGCATTGATGTAACAGAGGGTTGCAGTGGTGAAACAGAGGGTGCTGGGAACCTGTGATGATGAACCAGACGTAGAAACAACATAATTCGCGACCGTTGCGCGACGAAATGTAAGTTCGCAATTGCGAACTGGTACGAAACCCTCGCGAACTGGCAGAAATCCTTGCGAACACAAAAAAAAAAAAATCCGCAAATTCGCAAGAATTCGCGGATTTTGCGGATTGCGAGATCGCAAATCCGCAAAATTCGCGAACGCGAGATTCGCAAAATTCGCCCATGCTTACTTGGGGGTCCTTTTGGGACCCCCTGAGAAGGGCTAGAGCTTTGGGGGGTCTCTTCCCTGCCCCCTTTTCGTGTTTTTCACTCTTGTTTTGGGCTCTCTTGTGCCTTAGTTCTCCTGAAAAACAAGATGGTGGCCAACACTTCCTGGTTTGGACAGTTTGGAATGTTGACAGTCGACTGCCAGCCAATCAGAAACTCGCTCGCGCACGTAAGGGTACGCGCACGTACGCATACGGTACGCGTACCGTACGCTTAGGGTGCACGTACGGTGAGCGCATATAGATATATAATTTGCTCAAATTCAATTTTCTCAACAACTACTGGATGGATTTTCACCAAATATAGAAAAGGCTCTACTGCATACCTGTCCCTACCATTTTGCCAAGTTTGGTGTAATTCCGTTCAGCCGTTCGGGCTGTAGCTGTGTCTAAAGGTCCCATACAAAATGGCGTTTGAAAATTTTCAAATTCAATTTTCTCAAGAACTACTTGAGGGATTTTCACCAAGTCTGCATACCAGGCCCTACCATTTTGCCAAGTTTGGTGTATTTCCATTCAGCCGTTCGGGCTGTAGCCGTGTCTAAAGGTCCTTATGGAAATTAACATGGGGAAAACATGTTTTGGGACCCCCCTTTCGGCCCCTGCTTGACGAATCCCCACGAAACTTTCAGGGAAAGAGCAGAGCGGAGCTGGCCAAAATTCTAGAAAAAATTACACTCAGATTCCTCAATCGGCGCCAAAGTTATTCCCAATAAAATGTTCAGCGCATATAGATATATAATTTGCTCAAATTCCATTTTCTCAACAACTACTGAAGGGTTTTTCACCAAATATAGAAAAGGCACTACTGCATACCTGTCCCTACCATTTTGCAAAGTTTGGTGTAATTCCGTTCAGCTGTTCGGGCTGTAGCCGTGTCTAAAGGTCCCATAGAAAATGCCATTTGAAAAATTTCAAATTCAATTTTCTCAAGAACTACTTAAGGGATTTTCACCAAACAAAGCAAAGGCACAAATGCATACCAGGCTCTACCATTTGCCAAGTTTGGTGTAATTTCATTCAGCCGTTCTGGCTGTAGCCGTGTCTAAGGGTCCCTATGGAAATTAACATGGGGAAAACACGTTTTGGGACCCCCCTTTTTTCTCTGCCCCCGCTTGATGAATCCCCCCGAAACTTTCAGGGAAGGAGCGGAGCAAAGCAATTTTAAGGAAAATTACACGCAGATTCCTCAATTGGCGCCAAAGTTATTCCCAATAGGATGTTGGGGATTTCCTATGGTAACTAGGTCCTAACTATATATACCTACTGGCGATCGCCAGTAGGTAATATATAATGAATACATTAATAGATGACAACAGGGAATGACATAAATTAGATATAAAGCGACTTTTATATGTTAGACACGCTTGGATATACTAATTAGGCATCATCATTTTATTTTAAGCCCTCTTGTTATCATTCTAACAAAACTATTGAGAAGAGGGCACAGTGCGAGGAGTCCAGGTTTTAGCCATTAGAATATCCTTAAGCAAATGAATTTGGCTAACACCCTCATATAGGTTAAGCACATTTAACTGGGTCATGGGGGTAATTAGAGGGTAGTCAGGATTTATACATATAAAAAAGTCTCCTAATAGATATTTCTTATACATGCCCCCCTTAGGTAAGACAATCTTAAAAGGGTTACATCCACAATATAAAGAAGATAACAATATAAAAATAAACTGTTGTGAAGAATAAGAACATTTTCCCAAAATTTCTGAAGATTCCCTGAGGTGAGCATAGAGCCTGATATGGGGTGCAATTATTAACCCTAACCGGGTTTAGTGTGGTTTTCTTATTTTGCTCTCCCACATTATAGGTTGATATGAACCAAAGGGAGACAGTGAGTTGAATTTGAACTGCAGAAGAAAAGATCTAATACTAGGATTGACTAACTGGCTATCTAAACAAGGTAAACCACAATAGATGAATATAATTTTTATATAGTTGTAGTGAACAAACATTGTGGTAAGCTCTAGGACACCAAGAGATCTAAAATAAACTAATATATTATAATATCTAGTTTCTTATAGAGACATTTGTAACTTAGAATTAAGAGAGAATTGTGTGTTCAATGGTGAATGTATAAATGGTTTGTAGTTGAGATACTGGAACATCCCCAAATGGCCCTTTGTTGTGTAATTATGTGTACCACAGTATACATAAATGAGAATGTGATTTAATATAAACTGCTGTGTTTAAAGATGACAAATCTGATTAGTTGCACTCTCAATATGTGGATTGTATGTTATGTGCTCCATGAGGGATACATTTTGATTATAATATCGGATGGATTTGTCAAAAGTTTTTTAAAATGTTTTTAATGTTTTTTGAGAAAATAGTAAAAATATAGTCTTTGGTCATGTACAAGTAATTAATTAGATTATGTATATATATTTTTTTTATTAGAGAATGAAAATTAAAGTCAGAGTGGAAGGATTTTATGATTTGTCCTGAAGATGGTGGGAGTAAACATTTAGCCCCGCCGAAACGCATCGACGCTAACACAATCTATTAAATCTGGGACAGGACAATTAACATAGCAACAAACTGGCATTTCATGTTATGTCACTAGTCAATTCAAATTCAAATTCAAATTATCTTTACTCGGTTCTCAAAAAGATACCATTAAAGAACATGAAAATACATACATTCAGTATTTAAAAGGATTTAAAAATAGTAATCTTAAAAAATTACAGTTAAGAATAAATCTAAAAAGGCAATTAATCATTAGGGGTCTCATACTGGGATTGGTTCAGACTATACAGTAATGGTGTGGACAGTTGTTTCCCTAGTATTCCTCAGTCTTATGGCAACCTTAATAGAGCTTATAACACATAACAAGGCATGTGGATCTGGATCTTTTTGCAAAAAAAGGAGGGCTGCTTTGGCATGTTTCAGTCTTTGATTTTTCAAAATCCTTACTAAAAACTTCATTCTATGCTCTGAATAAAAGGGACATAGTAAAACAAAGTGAAGGGTATCCTGCGGAGACCTAGTGTCGCAGCCGCAGGTACCCTTCAACTCTACGGTGCGTGTGAATCCTGCAGGAACGGCCAATAAATGGTGAAGGAGATTCAGGCGGAACCTAGTCATGTAAAATCTTTCCTGCGCTTTGTACATTACCGCTAGGTATGGTTCCATTTTGAATGTTGTAGATATTAATGCGCCATGGGCCACCACAGATGTTTTCCTGTTTTCAATGTGGGCCCTTCTGGCTGTTGCCCATGCACTAAATAGGTTTTTGGCCAGTGTTTTATTCTGTGCGGTCATCGACTCCGGGTCCGAGAACAGATTTTTACAGCCGATACATTCCATGGTGTCCTTTACATATTTGAGCCATGGAATCTGCCCCCCTTTATCCCGGCTCAGGCAATCCATGATAATCTGTCTGCTGAGGCAAGCCTCCGGATTTGTCCATATCTTGATCCAGGCCAGGATGGGTCGAACCTTAATTTTGTCCTCAATATAAGGCTCGCCCAATTCCAGGTGTGTTATCTGTGAGGGGGTGCTCTGAGGAACCTTTAATAGTTTTTTTTAAAATTTATTTTCCGCAGCTTGTATCTGATATACTTGATTAGTTTTACAGCCCCACACTTCTGCTCCATATGACACCTTGGCGCAGGAGACCGCTCTGTATAGATTCAATATCTGTCCCGGAGACCATCTACCTAGCCTCCTTCCGTAAGCCATTATAGCACCCGTTGAAGCCACCAATTTGGTTGCGTGTTTTTCTGCCAAGTTCTTAAATTCCAATTTCTCATCAAAGAGAACGCCTAGGTAAGAGAAGGACTTAACTCTTCCTAGCCTGTGTGAGCCTATGCTATGCGAGGTCTTTTTTGGATTTAAGCCTGTGGACATAACAAAAGACTTGTCCAGGTTTGCTGAGAGATCCAGTGAGTTCATAAAATTAACAAAACTATCGATTAACTTTTGTAGCCCCAATGGAGTGCGGGCTAGGAGCACCGCGTCGTCCGCATACAAGAGGACGGGTACCGGACGCTGGCCAATCTTAGGGGAGTCCACTCCCAACTTCATAAGTTCTTGATCCAAATTGTTAATATACAAAGAAAATAAGAAAGGGGCTAAGATGCAGCCCTGCCGCACACCACTTGTGCAGGGAAATGATTCAGTCTTCATTCCTTCCTTATTATAGCGAACTGCAGCTGTGGTCTCCCAGTGTAATGCCTTCAAGGTGTCGACTAGCCCGTGATCCACCCCCAGGGAGGTCATCAGAGCCCATAACTTCTGTCTGTTGACGCGATCAAAGGCTGCTGAAAGATCCATAAACCCCATATGGATGGTCCCCTTGGCTGCAATAGTGTATTTGGTGGTGAGGAGATACAGGTTTAAACATTGATCTGTTGTGGATCTCCCTTCTCTAAACCCATACTGTACATCTGTTAAAATGTGATTGTCCTCTGCCCAGATTTGTAGACGGTTTAAAATCACTCGTCCCAGAAATTTAGCCGTAACATCTATCAATGAGATAGGACGGTAACATTGAGGGTCGTCCCGGCTGCCTTTTTTATGAATTGGGACAATAGTTGCCGAGGACCAGGAACGAGGCAGTCCTGCCACTACTGCCTCTTTCAAGACCCTGGTGAGAATAGGTGCCCATAAGTCAGTGTTGCTCAGGTAGAGGTCAGGAGGGATACCATCGGGCCTGGCGCTTTATTTTTTGACAGCCCTTGGATAGCTGATTTTATTTCTCCCAACGAGAATTCTAAACTTACGGGTGCTGCTAGTTTTGCCCCTTCTTCTTGCAGTGCCATCCCAGTGTGGTTGTAAAGACCACGGTAGTGATTATACCATTGATCAGGGAGAATGGCGTTCACTATGTCTGGCCCCCTTGGATCTTTAAAACATGGGTCATTTATGACTCTCCAAAAAAGCCGTCATGTCGCCCCTCTCTGCTGCTTCCCTTAGATCCTCCCATGCTCAATTTTGTAGGGTTCTTTTGCGCGTTTTCAAGGCTTTTTTGTAATTGGATCTGCACCCTGCTATTTTGGCTTTATCCTTTGGTTGATCAGTGAGGCATTTTTTAAGAACTGACGTAAATAATTAATTTACTCTCTTAATTTCTATGCAGGTAAGTACTTAATCACTAATAACTCAATCGGAAAGAAAGAAAACAGAGTCCGTGGTGTTAGAGTTCTTAGGGGTTTTATTCCTCAAAAAGGAATGGTCTAGACCAGGATATCATGTTCTGACCACCACAGGGGTGTCAGAAGGGATAGAGCGCTCTTTTATTACATTACATAGCTTATATACTTAATTCATGTCATAGGAAACAGTTATAATGGGCGTAACAGCTGAGAGAAGACAAGATAACAGTATACACGTGTTACAAGTACGTAATCAGAAGGCGTGAACTAGAGGTGTGTGCTAGAAACGTCACAGGTAGGTGTCACAAAAGGGGTGGCACTAACAGAAATGTTGCAATGTCAGCAGAAATCGGAAGCTTGGATGCGCGCGCAGCTGCATGACGTGTGATTGACGTGAAGCTGGAGGGTGCAGGGGACTTGACATTTGCACCGACGGAAAGAGACAGAAGTCTGGCATGTCAGATCAACTTGTGCTTCTATCATATCTGATATCTGGTGTTTAGGAACTAAGCTATCTGGGCGGAAAGGTCTCTAGGGCAGAAGCTATTCTATACTTGCTGTGAGTGCGTGTATAAGCGCCTGAGTGTCTGTATGAGAAGCGTGGGGGCATGGGCCTTCCATGGGAGCATGGCAACAAGGGCTATGAATTACTTGAATTACTTGCACAGAGACAGGCCGGCCCTTTGGCTCTGCAGCTGAGGGGAATGTTTACTGAACCTAGCAGGCAGGAATGTATTTTCGGGGAGCGGAACAGATAACTCGAAGGTTATAGTCAATCTTGGCAGGCAGCAGGCTAAGCTGAGCGCGAGGGGCCGCGCTGAAAGTAAGTCAGAGTTCACGGGTACAGAGGCAGCCTGGGCAGAGGCCCTTGGAGTCAGAAGCCAGGAAAGAGGCTCGGTGGCAGAAATTCAGGGCCTACTCAGCTAGAGCTGAAAAGCGTAGAAGTACACTACAAAAAGACGTTGGCATAGCATACTTAGGAACGGACCATTCAACCCATTCAGGGTGGGTCTGAAAGAGGACATGTTGACGTTGGACGCAAATGTATTTGCGTCTTCATAGCTGGTACAGGAGGGAAGTTACATGCACTTTAACTCGTACATGGAGACGGTGGGGTACGCGCTAGGGAACACATCTTGACCATAAAATTTATATTTCCTCATTCCCTCCTTGTTCC
Organism: Lissotriton vulgaris; assembly: GCF_964263255.1. Lineage (NCBI taxonomy): Eukaryota > Metazoa > Chordata > Amphibia > Caudata > Salamandridae > Lissotriton > Lissotriton vulgaris. The sequence continues at coordinate 96,999 of NW_028246274.1, forward strand.
CTACGGACCCTTCATGATATATTAATCATCATAAATTGATCAGTTTGTTCTTGCAGCATCATTTGCTCATCTTTCTTTCTTTGACGGTTTGAGAGGAAACTGGAATGTTCAATGCACGATGTGGCACACAGTCCACATATCGCCGGCCCACACTGTAGGCACAGGCAGCAGCTGAATACTATGACAAGGCCAAAACCTAGGAAGGATAGGATCTTCCATCCCCAAGCAGTTAACGTTGTCCAGAACCAACCGGACCAAGTCCAGGTGCCTGGATTCTGATGTATCTGATTTGCAATTTTATGCAGACGGGTAATAGCTTGATAGACAGATGGCGCGTTTTGTGGGATGAAAACGCAGCAACTTGACCCGATGACCTTACAGGCTCCACCTCTATCTGCCAAGATGACGTCAATAACAAGACGATTTTGAAGGACAACAACCCGCATAGCAGATTGCTCCTCTGTTAAGTTACCTAAGGCGGAGGCAGTTTCATGTACTACAACTTCAAGTGTTCTAGTTAATCTACGTATTAATTTACTGTTTTGGACAGGTCCTAAAAAGAAAAAGAATCCCTTATTAAAATCGGTGTACTGTTCCCATGCCGTTTCTGTGTAGTCGACAAGTGGGATATCTCTTCTGGGTCTATTCTTTACTAGATTTGTATTTCTATGGTAATCAGGGGGAGCTAGAAAAACAGGTGGCAGAAGGAATGCAATATAACAGGTACCATCCCAATCTGGAGGCAAGCGTATGTATGCGGTATGACCACAAACAAAATAGGAGTGATTGATAGCTTTGAAGGACGATTTACCATGATCACTGAATTCGACCACAGTAGTGCATTTACTATGACCTAAGTGTACTGAACCTTTCTTTCGGACACATAATTCACCAGTGACTGGTAATACTAGCATATGGGGCAGGACTGGTGCAGCTTCGGATTCAACAGTAAGGATCATAAGGCTAATTGTGTAGTTACCTAATCCATATACTTCATTTTCTAGATCAGTTCCTATTCGAGTGGGGAGTCCCTCCTTATCAGGGTAACAGACGTCGAGCAGGACTAAGTTCAAGTTTCCCCAAACCCAGCCCCCATCGAAAACAGCAATATCAGGATCTAAGGAATTGATTATTTTAAACCATGCACCACAGGAGCCATTGTGAGTGAACGGGTACGGAAAGAGGGGCAGAGCTCCCTTGTAATTCTGGTAGGGAGGGAGTCGGCCACATATCCAGCAGTCTGTAGCATTGTTAGTCTGATGGGAATGGTGTAACATACTAATGAATGTATTGTTGCGCAGCGCAAGTCTGTAAGAGAGTTCGTGTGCAGGTAACTCACTAAAAGAATGTTCAGCAGAGACATTGTAAACAGATTGTTCACGCTTGAAAATAGGCCAGTAGATAGGTAGCAGAATGCTAGCAACAATAACTAAAATACTTAGAATAAACATGATTAATAGTGTCACTATACAGTGACTACGGAGTGATTTACAATATGCACTTTTCTTAACTTGTCTCTCTCTCTCTCTATCTCGATCTAGGGGATACACGTCAGAGACTATTTAACCGATTCACCTAGGGGAGGACTTAAACAATTAAACTGTCTGACTTGCTAGATCGGAGTTTCGACCTGTACTCCTCTTGGGGAGTTTTTTCTCGTTCGGATACTGTAAAGTCTTTTGGCTCAACACAGTCTTTGGTGGGGGTGGACGAGTCTCGATCAGGTTTCAGTTCACAAAATTTTTTCACATGACTCGTGTGGACCCACCCCTTTCTCCCTTCGATCTTCACGGCGGTCCTCGTGGTGAGAAGGACGGTCTTCGGGGATTTCCAGCGGGGCTCCAGCGGACTCTTCCTGTCGAAATTCCGCACCAGTACCAGGTCCCCAGGACGGACCTCGTGCGGCTTTACATCAGTGTTGTCGGGGAAGGCTGCGGCAACCTGTGAACGACATGATTGGAGTGCAGACATCAAGGAGGCAAGGTAATCTGTCAACATGTTACAATCAACATCAGTGATCTTTTTCGGAATGGGCGTCCCCCACATATTCGGTGGTCTGCCAAAAACCACTTCGTACGGGGATAGCCCTGATCTCGAGTGGGCGACCATCCTCATGTAGAATAGTGCCACTGGCAGGGCGACTATCCAGTCGACCCCTTTCTCCTGACATATTTTTGCAAGGCGTATTTTTAGCGTCTGGTTATGTCTTTCTACAAGGCCTGCGGCTTCAGGATGTCGGACACAATGAAACTTCCACTGGTATCCTAACAGTAAAGAAACTTGTTTCATTAGCTCGGACGAGAATGGCTGTCCGTTATCTGAGTACACGACACGAGGCAAACCGTATCGTGGGAAGAATTCACGAACCAACTGCCGGGCAGTGGTCGGAGCAGTATAGTCTGGGACTGGGTACGCTTCGGTCCAGCGGGACAGAGCACAAACAACTACAAGGACATACTTGAATCCTCGACAACGGTTCATCTGGATATAATCCATTTGGAGGACTTCAAAAGGGTGATCGGGAGGATGAAATCCTCCTTGCTCTACAGGGACGCTTTTACCTGGATTGAACTGACAACAGATCATGCAAGTACGCACTTTCTGTTTTGCTGCTGCTCGTAAGTGTTTATTGCTCCAGAGATTTTGTAAACTGTCTAACATCGCTTTCTCTCCTAGATGTGCTGGGCTATGTGCTGTATTAATCATGACTTGAACCATAGAGTCAGGGAGAAACCATGTAGATTTTCCCTTTGTCATCCAACCTTGATCTGTCTGGATCCCTCCTAGTTCAATCCATCTCTTTATTTCTTCTGGGGTAGCATGTGCCTGAATATCAATTACATCTAGAGCGGGATCCTTGACTGCCATACACTTTGTCGGTACTATTGTCTTTGTCACATCAGTTGTCTGGGTGTGAGTCAGTGCTGTATGTTTTGCTGTCTGGTCTGCCAGGTCGTTACCCTGGGAAACAGAATCTGTGACCTTAGTATGTGCTTTACACTTCATGACTGATATTCCTGAAGGCAAATGTATTGCTTCTAACAGTGCTTGAATGAGGGGACCGTGTTGTATCTTGGCACCATGGGAGGTCAAAAAACCTCTTTCTTGCCATAACATGCCGAAGTCGTGTACGACTCCGAAAGCATAACGGGAATCAGTGTATATGTTGACATTTCTGTTCTTGGCTAGTATACAAGCTCGGGTCAGAGCGATGAGCTCTGCTGCTTGAGCGGACAATGTGTCAATACGATATGTTTCTTTAACTTCATTTTCAGTGGTCACTGCATATGCGGCCACTAATTCTCCTGTACTTGTTCTCATGCATGAACCGTCCACATAAAGTGTCAGGTCTGGATTTGTCAGTGGAACATCTGTTAAATCTCGTCTGGGCTTTGTTACTGCATTAATGATTTCTATACAATCATGCGGGGCTGGATCTGTCATAATTGTAGGTAACAGTGTTGCGGGGTTCAGAATACTGCAGCGCCTGATTTCTATGTGTGGCTGGAATAGCGTTAATTCATAACCTGTCAGTCGTGCTATAGTCAAGTGCTGAGTCTGGGTTCTGTTTAACAGAACCTCTACAGAGTGTGGAACTTGTACTGTTAATTGATGGCCTAACACAATTGAATCGCTCTGTCTGATGGCTAGTGCTGTTGCTGCTACTGACTTCAAGCACGCAGGGAGTGCCTGGGCTACTGAATCCAATGTACTTGAGAAATAAGCGCAAGGCTTATGTGAACCTGCTTGATCTTGAGTGAGGACAGACAATGCTGTACCATCACGTTCTGTAACAAAAAGTGTAAACGGTTTGCTGTAACATGGTGTCGCTAAAACTGGTGCTTGGCATAAGGCTTTCTTTAATTCTTCAAAAGCTTGTGTGTGTTCCTGAGTCCAAGGGAGGGCAGTGGAAGTCGCTGCCTCCTGTGTCGTTAACTGGATGAGTGGTTTAGCTAGAAATGCATATTGAGGAATCCATTGTCTGCAGTATGAGGTGAGGCCTATGAAGGCCCGTACTTCCTTTTGTGTCTGGGGTTGTGGCATATTTACAATTAACTGAATGCGATCGGGAGTGAGCTGTCTCCCCACTTTGGACAGCAAGTGACCCAAGTACACAACTTGCTGAGCACAGAATTGTAGCTTCGAAGGAGACACCTTGTGTCCCTTGTCGGCCAGAAAATGCAAAACTGTCAGTGATGCTTGTTCACATTCGTGCTCACTTCGTGCGGTGATCAGTAGATCATCGACGTATTGCAGTAAAGCGGTGTTAACTGGCATTTGAATACAATCTAATTGTCTTTTCAGTGCTTGACTGTAGATGCTGGGGCTTTCTGTGAATCCTTGAGGTGCGCGTGAAAATTTGAAACTGCGTCCATTTAAACTGAATCCGAAGAGATATTGGCTCTCTGGATCAATAGGCACGCTGAAGAAGGCGTTCTTGAGGTCAATTACAGTAAAGAACGTCGCTTCTGAATCAATAGCAGTCAATAGGGATGAGATGTCGGGAACCACAGGGTACTGTGGTATAATGCATTTGTTCAGTTCTCGAAGATCAATCACCAGCCGATATACTGGCGGTGCATTGGGATCAGTACGTTTAAGGATCGGAATAATGGGTGAATTACAGACATTGGAGTCGGTCTCTACGACCACTCCTTGGGCAATGAGCTCTTCAATGATTTTCAGTAAAGCCACTACAGCATCGGGTGGTAACGTGTATTGTCTGATTCTTGGTAAAACAACACCTGCCTTGAGTGTAACGCGGTATGGTGTGATATGCATACAACCTACATCAGTTGGGCCTTTTGCCCACAAGTAATCTGGCACATTTTTCAATCTGACATCGAATTCTCGAAAAACATAATGACCCTTGAAATCCCGTAGAAAGAGTCTAACTCCCTCCGGGGAACAGCATATTATAGCTCCTAGAGCCTTCAATGTTTTAATTCCTAACAGATTTTCCGGACATGATTTTGTAAGTAACAAGTCTGTAACACGTGATAATGGACCCACAGCCAGGGGGACTGGTTCTGATACCTCATTTACAATAGGCTGTCCTGAAAAACCCAGGGAAACATTCTGTGAGCCTGAGAGGGGTGCCCCTGGGACTTCATCATGGCTGATCGTAGTGCGACTTGCCCCTGTGTCAATTAAAAACTTTCTGTCTTTTCCCAATACGTGACTGTGTACATAAGGACCTTCTTGATCTACAGGAATTTCAATAAGAGGCAAGCCACCTTCCCTCTCTAGGCTGTTTCATGTATATCGGGGATAATCTGGATATGCGGACTGGGCATACTGGTACATCTGCTGTGAAACTTGCTGAGACGCGGCAATGGGCTGTGGCTGTGGTACCGCTACTGTCTGTGCTGGAGGTGAAGAAGCATGCATAGGCTGTGTATTCTGTGTATTCTGTGAAGACTGATGCTGGTTATGGTCTTGTCTAGGCGGATGCGGTCTTTCTTTAGTTTTACCTGTCGCTATATTATGTTTCAGGACTGGGCATTCATGTACGTAATGACCTGGCTGCTTACAGTAATTACATGTCCCTTTAACGGGAGCTGTAGTGTGACTTGTCTGGGTCCCACCCTTTCTCTGACCGTCGGCTGGGACCGTCTAAGCTACTAACATTTTCATCTTCGTGTCTTTCATGCGTTTTTGTTCCTGATCTTGTTCTTCCCTAATTCTGTTCTGATGATATTGGAGCATCTGTAACATCTGGGATGGCGTATTTGCCTGCCAAGTACTTTCAACTTTGTACACTCGGTTTTTAACTAATGGTAGGGAATTCTCGACTAGTTTAGATACAAAAAGATGCGGATATGACTCGCTACTTGGTTTGAGGCCACTATTAATAATGAAACATTTCTCGAATCTTGAATAGAAGTCACTAGTATCTTCATCATGTTTCTGTTTACAGGACGAGATCGCGTCCCAATCTTCCTTTCTAGTTGTCAATAATCTTGGCAGGACCTGTACTATTAAACCTGGTAATGCTTTAGTTTTGTCCCCAAGGCCTACCCCTGGGACCCGTTTACTTTCTTCATCTTCTATTTCTGCCCATGCAATCTTTGTGCCTCCCACCTCCCATTCCTTTTCCTTTAGTTTCTCGTAGATGCCCGTGGGCAACAGTACTTTTAACATTTTCATGATATCATCATATGTGTAATCCCCCATCAGTAACATGTCTTTAAGCTCTCTGTGAAAACCTGCGGGGTCTTTATCATGACACGGTACTAGTTTCTTCATTTCTAACAGTTCTAACTTGGTCAGAGGCGTGTGTACATATACACGTTTCAAAAGGTGATCCGTACCCATAACAGGGTGTACTTCTCGTAAGGGGTTCTGACTTTCAATGCCACCCCCGCATTGCATGTGGTACATTTTCCTTTCTGGAGGCGGGGCGGGAACATATTCGGAGCTTACAAAAGTGTTATATTTGTGTCGTTGTTCTAGAATTATTTGAATTAATTTGGTACTTAAGCCTCTCCATCTATCCATGAGTAGTGCTTCTAGAGTTTCGTGTAAGGGACCTGGATCAGAATGATGTTTTCTGTATTTGATGAGGAGGTGCTGAATCATGTATACACCTGCTAATTTCTGCTCGTCCGGGGAGAGGTTCAGAAATGTCTGCGCTACTGTGTCATCATTATATATGTCTGGATTTTCGGCCCATGATACAGCTGATCGGGCTAGTTCTTGTTCATCCATAGAATTGAGTACGTGGTACCCAATTCGATCTCGAAGCCTTTTATCAGTTTCCTGGAACTGATGCTCAGCAGAATTCGGATTTGTCAAGGCAGAGAAGAAAACTCTCTTGCTTTCTGGACGGATGCCTTTCCTAAGGTAATTTCCCTTACCTACATATGCTATAGTATCTGCAGCTCTTTCTGGTTCTTCAAGTTCTTCTTCCTCCTCGGAGGAAGCTTTTTCTTTCTCCTTTTGGTGTACTGCTAGCACTGCTTTCCTAATTTTCCTATACATAGTGGCTATGCAGGTCCCCTTATCATGTTTTCCTTCAGCTATATTTTGACCCCACTTGTTCAGTGCATCTAATTCACTCTGATCTGTTCCAGGCCTATCTTGTTCTCTTATTAGACAGTTTATGAAAAATCGTAGTATCTGTGCTTGAATGTCAACTTTCTGTTTCTCCATGGCCTCCTTAATACTGTCAGGGTCTTTCCCTGTCTGAACAAACTCATATATTCTATCTAGACGATCCTTCATACCTACATAACATAGCAAGATATCAGTAGCAGATCTTAACCGTAGTGATGCCAATATCATTAGGTCGTCTTTTCCGGGTACTGGATCGTATCTGCAAACTGAAATGTTTTCTTTAAATGCGTCAAAGCGGGGTGACCTGAACGTGAGAGGACTCTGCATATCCCTGAGATTTAATCTGTGTGTCAATGGCGGGGTCCGAGGACCCGCGGTCGCACCTCCTGAAGCGGAGGCTTGTGCATTATCTCCCTGTGGAGTCGGTATCTGAACTTGAATTTGTCGTTTAGTTAGATCAGGTAAACGTTGTTTCGGTAGGTCAATTTTGGGTGCGGGAAGTGGCGGGGCTGGCGGAACGGGGGAGGTCTGTCGCGGTACTGGCGGAACATGATCTGGGGGCGGGGTGCCCCCGTCCCCGTCAGTAGGCAAGGTGCGAACAGGCAGATTGGTGTAAGCCGGTGCTACATCCTCTAGATAAGAATTTAGGAATATATCTTTAGTAGTCTTATGCATTACTTTAGTTGGAACTAATGGTGGCGGTAAGTTTTTCGGTATTTCTGATAGGGCCTCAGGTGTACCCTCGGCCACAAGATACATACCGTTTACAAGATTATGTCGTGCGCGGTCTATCTGTTCAGTTTTTACTCGGATCCCCTCGGTAACTAGTTCATTTTCTTGTGCTTTCTCTGATTCTTTAAGTCTGTCTTCTCTACGGAGTGCTCTTTCAGCACGTTTATGTGATTCCTTACGCCAAAATTCTATGGCGTCTTTCTGAGATTGTCTGGCTTTCTTTTTCCATAGTGCTTCCTCTACCTTCATGATGCACTCGGCATCCCATGTTCCGTTAACGGGCCATCTGTGTCTTTCGTCTAGGTGTTTAGTATAGTCAGTCCATAAGTCTAGATACAATATGGCGTCTATGCCATGTTTATGGTACATAAAGTTACCTGGAGTGTCCCTAGGGGGGATAGGAATTTCTTCCTCTAGTATCCCTTTCCTAGTTCCTATCTGCTTTAACTTGTTGAAAAACGGCATTTTGCTTACTTAGTACTGAATGCTCAATCCTTAGTTTACTTAATACTGGGTATAGCTAATTGTACAAGAGACACAATAATTCACATTAAAAACGGTCACATTCACATTTATACCACGACATTAATCACATGAAAAGACATTTGAGACATAGATGACTACCCCCTATACTGGATGTACTGCTAAACAGTACAGATACACTGATGTAACAGTGCAGAAATTCAGAAATTCAGAATACTAGATATACTGCTAAACAGTACAGATACACTGCCTAAAAACAGTGCAGACCGGACTTGTGTACCCAAACCCGTCTAGATACGTCCCAGCAATGGTACTCACCGGGAAGCACGGAAAACAGAAGGCCTCGGAAAACTCGACTGGACTCGACTCGACACTTCGGAAAACTTCGGAAAATTTCGGAAACCTGGTGGGCCTCTCGACACCTCGGACCTTGCTTCTTTCGGCTAGGCTCTGGTCGGGATCCTCCGCACTCCTCACCGCCTCGTCTGGGTACTGATCGCAGTCTTCGTCACCTCCGTGGGTCAGAGGGAGATGCAGGAAATCCTGCCGGTACGCGTAGTTTCCATCTAACTGATGGCAGGGGACACAGCTTGCAAATGCACCAACCGGCGCGTGAGGTGGGGGAGGGGTCCCTATTCGGGCGCCAAATGACATAAATAATTAATTTACTCTCTTAATTTCTATGCAGGTAAGTACTTAATCACTAATAACTCAATCGGAAAGAAAGAAAACAGAGTCCGTGGTGTTAGAGTTCTTAGGGGTTTTATTCCTCAAAAAGGAATGGTCTAGACCAGGATATCATGTTCTGACCACCACAGGGGTATCAGAAGGGATAGAGCGCTCTTTTATTACATTACATAGCTTATATACTTAATTCATGTCATAGGAAACAGTTATAATGGGCGTAACAGCTGAGAGAAGACAGGATAACAGTATACACGTGTTACAAGTACGTAATCAGAAGGCGTGAACTAGAGGTGTGTGCTAGAAACGTCACAGGTAGGTGTCACAAAAGGGGTGGCACTAACAGAAATGTTGCAATGTCAGCAGAAATCGGAAGCTTGGATGCGCGCGCAGCTGCATGACGTGTGATTGACGTGAAGCTGGAGGGTGCAGGGGACTTGACATTTGCACCGACGGAAAGAGACAGAAGTCTGGCATGTCAGATCAACTTGTGCTTCTATCATATCTGATATCTGGTGTTTAGGAACTAAGCTATCTGGGCGGAAAGGTCTCTAGGGCAGAAGCTATTCTATACTTGCTGTGAGTGCGTGTATAAGCGCCTGAGTGTCTGTATGAGAAGCGTGGGGGCATGGGCCTTCCATGGGAGCATGGCAACAAGGGCTATGAATTACTTGAATTACTTGCACAGAGACAGGCCGGCCCTTTGGCTCTGCAGCTGAGGGGAATGTTTACTGAAGCTAGCAGGCAGGAATGTATTTTCGGGGAGCGGAACAGATAACTCGAAGGTTATAGTCAATCTTGGCAGGCAGCAGGCTAAGCTGAGCGCGAGGGGCCGCGCTGAAAGTAAGTCAGAGTTCACGGGTACAGAGGCAGCCTGGGCAGAGGCCCTTGGAGTCAGAAGCCAGGAAAGAGGCTCGGTGGCAGAAATTCAGGGCCTACTCAGCTAGAGCTGAAAAACGTAAAAGTACACTACAAAAAGACGTTGGCATAGCATACTTAGGAACGGACCATTCAACCCATTCAGGGTGGGTCTGAAAGAGGACATGTTGACGTTGGACGCAAATGTATTTGCGTCTTCATAGCTGGTACAGGAGGGAAGTTACATGCACTTTAACTCGTACATGGAGACGGTGGGGTACGCGCTAGGGAACACATCTTGACCATAAAATTTATATTTCCTCAGAACTTTCAGTGCCTTGGTACAGTCATGATCAAACCAGCGTGGGGTCTGGGGCCTTGTGGTTCCTGTTCGGGGAGAGGATTTAAGTAAGGTATCTACAAGTTGGGCAATTTCCTCAAAGGCCCTAACCACAGTTAGTCCACCCATGTTTTCATCCAGGCATACTTGTATTTGTTTTTGGCCCTTCGTCACAAGGTTGAGATAAAACGTTTCTCCATTTATCTTGGCCCATTTCAGCCTTCTCCCTTGTGCTGTTGCCTGTTCTATGGCCTCGGGTACATCCTCTGCTATTCTGAGGTTCATGCATTTAAGATCCAATGTCAGCGGGTTGTGATCACTGAAGGGACTAAATATAATGTCAAAGTTTCTAATCCATTTTCTTAGTGTTGGGGACACCATGACGAAATCTATGTAAGAGTGGCAGCCCCTTCCTTCATACGTGGGGTTAGGTTCCCTCATGTTGTCTATCTTTATTAGATCCATTACAGATGATAGGCTGTGCCTCTTTATAAATTTCTCCATCACCTTGCCTTCGGTAGTATGGGCAAAGTGAGGCCCCTTTTCCTCCGGGCACCGTGACCAGTCCTTATTTATTGGTCTTAATTTTTCACAAAGATGACAGTTAAAGTCCCCAGCTAAAATGGTATACAGTGACCCCTTGGCATGATTGATTGAGGACATGTTTTTAAAATGGTCATCCAATTCTTTCATGGTGTTATTTCTGCCACATGTGCCCACTGCGTTGTACCAGTTTATCAGTGTGATTTTTAAACCCTTGTGGGAGAAGCCGATCGCTTGCATGTTTGTAGAGTCCCAGCTTAGGTTTGACCAGTGCCCCTGGATGCGAAGGTCTACATATGTAATTAGTCCACCACAAGCTCTTCCGGAAGGCGCCCTTACTGCGGGGACCCCAAAACTTTTAAACCCTTCCAGTGAGAATTGGTTGGGTTCGACAGCTCAGGTCTCTTGGAGGCAGATGATGTGGAAACTGGTTATGAAATCTCTCCACTCCTTCACGTTATATTTGGCTGCTATCCCTGCAATGTTCCATGATATAACTCTTATGCCCGACTCAGACTCCACCTTGTTTGCCCCATCAGCCATAAGGCTGCTGACTGATCCCCCCCGATGCCACTGGGGTATCCATCTTGTCTAGCAAGGATCCTCCCCTTAACTCGATTTCCTGCCCAGTCCTTGGGGTGTAATTCGGGTCAACTGCTAAAGGTTCATGAGTGGGTACCATCGGGGCATTGCCTGACTCTACTGGGGCAGTAGGTGGCAAGTATCCTATTTGTCGGGTTCTTTTCGTTGAGCTGCCCTCAGTTGGATGAAATTGGCACTCTCTGTTCTGTTCAAGTCAGTCGACATTGTCCAAGGCGCAGAACCTGTTCCAATGTGCGTGCATTGCAACTACCGGGTCGTAGAGGGGGAATGACTGCCAGGGAGTCTGCCAATTGTCCGCTCTATGGAACTGCTGGGGGTGTAGGGCCCTATTCACTCGGACCCTGTTTGATTGTGTTAGTCTTTGTGTGGGAGGCAGGGGGTAGAAATAGGATAAAGGTAAGGGGTATATATTAGTTTGTGGGCCCAACGAGGGAGAGTTACATATATGGGTTACTACAGAGGTATCCCTAAAATTAATTGCGATAATATCCCCCGCAACAGTTTTAGCACCATTTCCTATCCATTGCCCCCTTCTGACAGACAATATTTCCCCAGACATGTGTAAGGGTAATGGCTTGTTGGATCTTAGCCATTGTACGCATTTGTTCCTCAGCTCCCCTTCATATTCTCTTTTGCCTTCCTTTAGGGGCGGTACTCCTGTTAGCACAACTACATAGGGTAGTGCTTCCGGTGGTAGATTAATTGAGTGGAACCGCACTCCCGTTTTAAATCTTGCTGCGGCTGTTGGTGTGGTGGTCTTTACTTGGGTGGGGTACCCTATTTTGGCATTGCTTTCAGTGTCCTTGCCTAATAGTGAGGGGCTTTTTCCTTGATTGTTACTTGCCTGCGGGGCTGTGCCCTTTACACTAGAGGGTGGGTGAGCGTAAGATTTCGCCTGCGTTTTATTTTGTGGGGCTACGCTTTTTTTTTGTTTGACAGAGTTTTTATCGGGCGCTACCTTTCCATTGTTTGTAGACTTTTCAACCCCTAATCCAGCCTTGTCCTGATTGCCTGAAGCTAGTGATGATGCTTGTGACACCGGTCTAGTTGGTCCTATCACTCTGTTGTTTATTATGGATGTTAATCTGTCCAATTCGGCCATTAGGGGCTTAAGGTGCGCACTGATGGTCTCTTCCAATTCTGCCTTAAGATCTGACACCATATTGGCTACCCAGCAGGGTATACCAGATGTGGTGTTGGCCATTGGGGTTGTCAGATTGTGATTGGGCTTTGAGTTGTCTTTCCCCCCTTTTTGCTATTCTGCTTGCCAGCACTGTTCTTCCTAGACCTTTGAGCAGTTTTGCCTGGTTTTCTAGTTTGTAGGGTAGCCCGGGGTGTCTGCTCTAGATTTACAGGATCTGCATCTCTAACTATGTTTTTGGGCGTGTCTGTGGTTGGCTGTGCACAAGGCAGCTCTACGTAAGAGGATGTTAATGAAAAACGTATGTCCGGATCATCTGTTAAAGTTATCACCGGGCCCTCCTCTGTATCATGAATAGCTACTGTAGGTACTATCGAGAGTCGCCTTTCGGTGTTTTCGATGGCGGTTGCCAGGACCCCAATTGTCTGTTGCAGCATTTTATCTATCGCCGTTAAAGTTGGTAGGGGCTGCAACTGTGGTGAATCGACTTTCTGTCTAGTGTTGGATCTCAACGTGGGCATTCTGTTTGTTTTAGTCCCCCTCCTCATGATTTAGAGGTTGATCAATCGGCAATGAACACGGGGCTCCCCCCTTTGCAATGTGAACCTAGTGATGACAGATAGGTTTATAACAATAGTAGTGGGATGCAGGGGACAAAACCACTTCCGTCTCAGACTACACTTTATGATGGCCCAGACAGTACCTTAGATCTGGCGAGTCGAAGCAGGCAGACGGATGTTAGTGTTATGGCCCAGCCCAGCCTTGTCTGGCCTTGGAGGGCCGTAGAGGGCCCGCCCTTTGCCCAGCGTCCCGCTCGCGTCACGTGAGGCGGTGGTAGCGTCGTTTTTATGCGCCTCCTGGCGCTTCGAGCTGACGCAGACCCCAGTAGGGCTTCTGGGATTTGTGGTCCTGCCCCTCGCCGGTCTCCTCTCGGCGGCTCCCGCTCCAGTTGGGAAAGGAGCGGAAGAGCAGCGGGAGACTGGCGGGCGGGTCCGCGGGAGGTACTGTTACTCTGTGGTGATTTATGGGTTCAGCTACTTACAGGTTCGTCACCTTCGGCAGTAACACGGGCAGAAAGGAGTTCCCACTTGCAGTAGTGGTAGCGTCGTTTTTATGCGCCTCCTGGCGCTTCGAGCTGACGCGGACCCCAGTAGGGCTTCTGGGATTTGTGGTCCTGCCTCTCGACGGTCTCCTCTCGGCGGCTCCCGCTCCAGTTGGGAAAGGAGCGGAAGAGCAGCAGGAGACTGGCGGGCAGGTCCGCGGGAGGTACTGTTACTCTGTGGTGATTTATGGGTTCACCTACTTACAGGTTCGTCACCTTCGGCAGTAACACGGGCAGAAAGGAGTTCCCTAGTCAGTTACAGGTTAACTTGTAAAAGGCATACGGTTGTTACCTGATAATAGCTTTTCCTTCTGTCCAACAAAGTATTTTGTGTGAAGACATTGTTTGAAGTCTTTTTAATATGTGATGTTTGTTTTAAAATGAATGTATGTTTCTATCATGTATGACCTTTGAGAAATAAACTCTTGTACAATCTACATAGAATATATTTTTTGAGTTGTTCCAAAGTATGAATGATGAGTGAGTGTGTGGAATAAGTAATTGATTCATCCTTTAGTCCAGAGGGTAAAATATCTAATACATTGTATCTAAGGAGAATGCTGTAACATTTTGTATGTTAGTCTTAGTTATTGCAAAGCACACAATTTCATTTTTTCTTCCTTCTATGAGGCCTATTTTATTCCTATTGAGTGTGAATTCTAATTTATCTTTACCAGTGTGGCAATTTGCACACATGTATAGTTTCTTACTTTTTCTCTTTTATTTGGTAGCGTGCAGCTATTTAGTATAGGTTACATAATTCATTTCTGGAATTTTAAAATGTAATTATTTCAATGACATTTGCATAACAAAATGATGACAATAAACACATTTCACTCATTCCAGACATTTTCAGAAGGGGTTCATACACTCAGAACACCCAACACTGCTTGTTAAAAGCAAGCCATTCTCACACAAAAAACATCGTCCCTACTAACTGAAACAAGTACTTCCCAAGTATGTTAGTCCATAGCCACATAGACACTAAAAAAAAAACAATTAACCCACAAATCAACACTTAGGGCAAAAACAAGAGACAGCCCACAGACTGTACTCAAACCAAACCATTTGTAAATAATAATTGTAAGTCATATTTACAAAAAGAGCTCGCAAAAGTAGTCCAAAAGACTGCATCAAAATAGCCCAAAGACTGTTACATGTTCAAGAATCCAAAATACACCAAATATGCCAGTTTGGCTGGCAGAACACTCAAAACGCGCTTTGCATATCTCCACTTATGAATGTTACTAAGTGCAGAGATCATGATTCTTTTTATGTATATATTTAGTTCCATGGTGTTCTTAGTCACCACAGAAGAAGCACCTTTTTTAATATACCTAAACCTATTTAGGTATCCCCTCTAGGGGAACCGGCTGAGTTCGTTCAAGATTCACATTGGTATCTCCAAGAAAGCAGCACATTCTTCGAAGTGCGCTTGAAACAGGCAGGCTAAGAATATTGTAGCATATACAATATTATATATAAAGTGGCACTTAGCTCAAAGTGTGCCGTTCAAGTTTTCACAGTTTAGAGAATAATCTCCTCATTACCTGCATACATGAATTGCAATTCCTATATACCGAGACAAATCACGTAAATCACGTTTTTGGCCAAACAAGCAAACAAATGTCGATGACCATACCTAGCACAAATCTCCAGCCTCCTACTACAAAGTTCTGAGTGTTACCTAACGGTCGTTTTAAAATACTTACTCCAAAGAAGATCTAAGTTGGGAGCTGCTAACACCTGGAGAGCCAGATCAGGAAAACCTGAAAATACATTGGTCTGCAAAGATAAAGAGTCTCCTTGTGCAGGGTAACTCCTCAGAAGATTCCTGTCCTGTCCTCCTCAATAGATTCCTGTCTTCCATCAAGACCACTCCCTGGGATAGCTGCTTCACCGATGAGCCCCACGTCCGGGTGCCATTTGTAGAAATAAAAAAACTTTTTTAAGTGGTTCACTGATGCACCTGGTCCTTAAACAAACAAAGAAGAGATTGGCACACAAGCTGTAATTTTAAAGGAAGTATTTATTAAACTCACATGAGGGAAACTGTGTCATACAGTACCCTTAGGCCGCTGTATGGGACAGTCTAAGGAGTACAGAGAACAGGAGCCTTTTATGGCTAGTTTATTGCTTAGTTAGCATGAAGACTCAAAAAGAGGCAGTACAAGTGTGCACACAAATTCATTTAAGGATACATAAGAATTGCTTAGTCAACAGAGTGGGAAGAGAGACTAAACTGCTTACATCAGTAAGAGTAGCCTGACAGTTACATTCTAGGAAGGGGGTATTGGCAGCTACACGTCTTTCTGAGCATGTGCAAAGCTCTGGCTCAGTGCATAAAGAGTTAACTAAAATAGATGACACAAGCAGATTACAGGGGAAGGCAATAGTGAAGAGGGAGAAAGTAAATAGCAAGCACATGTCTAGCTAAAATGGCTGTCACAAAACAAAATGGCTTCAGCTAATGCTAACAGCCATTGCAGCTAGTTTCCACATACCCACGAGATTGTGCATTTAGAATTAGATTAATATCAAACTTTTGTTCTAATGCAGAACAAATTAAGACATTAGAGATGCTGATTAGCTTGGGAAAATTAATTATGAGCTGTTTCATGAAATATATAAAGCAATAAAATATTGCAGTCTCTGGAGACGCTTGCAGGTATATGGCAAGAGCTCTAGGAGAGGAACCACGCCCTAAGGAATAATTGTGATTGCCTTATATGGATGTCTTTATTTAAAAGAAGAAGATCCATCCTTTTTGCTTTAATGCACTATTGGATTTTGGTCAGAGTAGACATAGTTGGCTGGCTCTCCCTTCCTGTTTTCCGCCCTTCACAAAGATATCTTTACCAGATTTAAATGAAAAGCCAGGTGCTTCTGCACCAGCTCACCCATCTACGCCACCCAAGGAACCCTTGGCATGGCAATTCTTCGAAATGAAGCCGGTTACCAAGAACATTTCTGTGAAGTATGTTACCTACAGACTTTGCCTTCAAAGAGTTCAGTCGGGGAGCAGAAATAAAAAATATAGCATGAGTTCCGCAGGGATGTGGAGGCACCTGAGTTCAATGCACCCACAAAGGCTTGGATAGGCATTGATGGCTCGTGCTATGGAGCTAGACAACTCTACATGGGCTTCAACATATTTTACTCCAGCAGACTCTGTCCCTGCGCAGGTGTTAAGTACATAAGTGGACATTAAACCTGTTTTTTTTAAATAAAGCGCTATTTTGCTGCTTGTGGAAGCAGATCATTTTTTCATCAGAGACAAGCAGGTTTTCCCTGGAAAAACTTGTTTAGGAGCACTAGTGGCCGCCTAGACAGTATTTTTTTTTTATTTAACCATTTTTTTGTACGTTTTTCTCTTTTTAAGGACATGCTGAGGTGTTTGTTTAACATATCAAATTGTATATTTTTGTCATATCCCTTTAAAACAAATTGGAAAACCCAAAAATAAAATAAAAGTTGGAAACTTGTTTTTTAAAGTTGCTGAAAACTGTTAAAAAAAATGGCTCATGGCTTTTTTTAGAGCTACCCTATAGTTTGATGATCTATGTTGTTTGTTCTATGTCTCTCTTTTTTTACCTTCTCCATAGCTCTCAGCAGACTCTTGCGAGAGCCAAGGAGACAATCCCTTTCATGCAGTCCGAGGAGGCAGTGCTTCTTCGTTTGCTCTTGAAAGCTTTTTATGAGACAATACTTTTTATAATTTGCTTTGCACTTACACTGAATATATCCTGATGAAGTATGTATAATTTATATGCACCAGAATAGTAACAGTGTGTTTCATTTCTTAAAATGCCCTCCATTACATAATTCCGGAGAAAAAAATCAATTAAATTTAGGACAAAATTTACACTTGCTTTATCTGCATGAGAAAAACATTGGTCTATAGCACACATTGATAGTCATTTGTTTACTTTGTCTGATTAGTATTATCATTATAAAAAGTTCAATCATTACTTTTTTTACTATTTCACGAGAGTCTCACAAGATTGTGAACTTTTTAGATGAAGAAGTTACACTTTCATTTAATACAGTACTTATGCCTTATGGTCCCCATTTGGTACGGTGTAGGGAGAAAGTAGATTCTCAGATGAGGCCTTTTCTCAGTATAACAACAGTACAAAGTAGGGTATAGGGAGACACTTATATCTCACTGACACCTCTCGACAGCCTAACAACTGTATATAGTAGACTATGGGGAGAGACTGGCCTCTCCAGTGAGACTTTGCATCAAGGAAACCAGTGTGTAGTGTAGGCTATAAAGAGACCTTTCCCCAGGCTCAGCAGTATGTATAGTAGAGTAGGGAAGTTACAGACATGGCCTCTCCACCAAAAATACTCCCCTATGTATCTCAGGGTGCGGTAATGGATTTCAAGTGTTCAGTAATAGTTCTCCCCAGGATGGCAGACATATACAGTAGTGTGTAGGGAAACATTCTCCTCTCCACTAACATCTATCTCCAAGACAACATGGATGCGCAGTATAGTGTTCCCAAGGAGTGGCCTCTCTGCTGACACTCTCTTTCGACCAACAGGGATATGCAGTGGTGTTTGGGAAAGGAGTGCCCTGTCCACTCACATATTTTACCAGGGTGAGAGGTGTCTGTAGAAGGGTTTCAGAAAAATGTGAGAGGTGTCTGTAGAAGGGTTTCAGAAAAATGTCTCTCCCCACTCATACGTCTTCCCATGCTATCAGGTGTGCATGGTAGGGTGTTGGAAGGAACTAACCTGTTTGCTGACAGATCTCTCTTGTATCATAAGTCTGTGTAGTACATTATGGAAAGAGACTGGCCTCTCCCCTGTGACTTGTGTCTTGGGTGATGGGTGTGCAACTCAGGGTGTGAAAAGAGGCTTGCCATTCTGGTCACAGCTCTCCCTAAGATGACCAATGTACAAGTAAGGTTTAGGAATGAAATTACCTCTATGCTGAGAGGCCTGTCTTCCAAAACAACTATAGAGAATACAGTATGAAAACACACTGCCCTGACAGCTGAGACATCTTCCCAGAGCAACGTAAGTAGACTTTGGGTAGAGACTATTCTCTTTGTGCATATCTCTCTTCATAATGATGAATGTCTATAGTAGAGTATAAAATGGAGTATCCTCTCTGTTAAAAACTGTGTCTTGCACAACTTGTGTCCATATTTGATTGCGGGACATACTCCCCTCTCTTTCAGACATTTCCCAATGATGACAGTCATACATAAAACTGTGAACACAGCAGCTGACAGGAGTGTGTATTATAGTCGGAAGATGCACTGCCAATACCTCTCACTTCTATCAGAAGTCCCAATGGACAAGGACTGATCTCTCTACTAACACCTAACTATTGCCTGACAATTTACCATAGCTGCATGACAAGTTACTTGGGTTCTCCGTTCCCGGATGTCTGTAGAATAAAACATGTGCATACTACCACAGAGATACATATACAAGCAGCAGCATATTTACAGTCCCTGAAAATGGAAATGCCAGTTTGGGTGAATATTGCAATACTATAATAAAATTGAGAATTATAATAAGCACTACGCAAATAAATCAAAAGTAACTTTAAACATTTGTATTACAACAAAACAAATGAGCAACAATACAAAACTGCAATAACTATATGAACAACTATTGAACAAACAAAACACACAGCTATATAACATAAAAAAATGTTTTACACCCAGGTGTCAATGTCTCCCCCATTTTTGCTTTATGTGCCTACTGGATTTTGAGTCGCATAGCAACTCTTTTTCAATCTTATAGTCACCTTAGCCTGCCAAAGAGTTTTCAGTTTCCGTATATATATTACATTTCGCAAAGCCTAGCTTGTGCTGCTGGGCCGCACAACTGTTCACTCACTTCCACTCCCTTCCAACCTCAAAACAGTGTGCTTCAAGAAGTAGTTATTGCTGAACAGCACAATAATCCTGCTTGTGTTAGGATCTTTTTTGCTGTATATATAAGCAGATAATTATTTTCTCAGAGGCAAGTTTCCATTTTCATCCTAAATAAGACAAAATAACAAAAAAGATAAATGTTATATACTGATCAATAATTCTTAACATTGATGATCACCATGTTGTCTAAGCTTTACTACATTTTTCACCCACAATCACATATTTATATTTAGTGCACTTCAGTGTTTCACTCTAGAAATAGCAATATCACCACTCAAACATCTCAAAGGGCTACAATATATGCACAGTGAGGGTCATAGGCCCAGTAGAGCTTGTATTATTGCATTTGTTTTTTATAATTTAAGAAATGCTGCTCCCTTTACTTACAAATATATACAGTCGAAACACTTCATTTTTTATCACAGTCTGCAAAACTTGCTTACATCTCTTTGCACTGTAATGTGTACCTTAAAAAAGCTATATAAACACAGATATACCTCTCCAAACGACTTTTCACTCTGTAAATATAGTGTAGAATAGGTTTACAAACATTAGTACACCTACTGACACTTCACCACAAAGTTTATAGATAATATTATTAAATACTTGAACTTGGAGGGGCAGATTTAAAAACCCATTGCGCCACTTTTGCGTCAATTTTCCCATGTTAAAAATGATGCAAAAGTGGTGCAAGGGCCTCATAAGTAAGCCCAAGAGTTCTTTCTTAATTGCAGATGAAGACACCAGTGTCTTTCAACTCCAAATTAAGTCGCATCTGCTGAGCACAACTCAAGTAGACTTCCTTTTCCTCCAAAGCACAGAGGACAAACTGAGCTATCTATGGTTCTGCAGTCAATCACATCACAGCATTTCTTCAACCATGTAATAGGCATTGTAGCCACTGGTAGAGCCTTGACCCTTTTTAGTTACTTCCACCATATAATCTCGCAAAACTACCGCAGGATCGTAGAACACCTCAGCGTAGGCCCAGTAATTTTCCATGCAGGTCTTGCTGGATCATAAAACACCTTAAGGTCGCCTCAGAAATTTTCCATCCAGGTCTTGAGGAATTGTATGAGCCTCATGAGGCAAGCCTCACTCCCTGAAGCTTGCACCATACTCTTGTGGGATCGCAACACAATTATAGGGAAATAATATATGAGAATCTCTAGCCTCTCCACTGACAACCCTTTGTTGGATAATTGGTATGCATATTGGAGCATGAGAAGGGACTACTCTCTCCTTTGAAACATCTCTACCAAATAATATCTAAGCCGAATAGGGCGTGTGCAGGGACTGGCCTATTTGCTGAGACCCCTCTCTTGCATTACAGATGTACATAGTAGGGTGTGTGATTGGGCTCGCCTTTCCTTTGAGACCTCTTTCTCAGATAATTGGTGTGCATAGTAGTGAGTGGAGAGGGGCTTGCCTCACCTTTCAATCCTCTTTCTCAGATGATGGGTGTGGTAGTAGGGTGTGTGGCTGGAGTAAACTCTCCTTTGAGACCTCTCTCTGAGATGATGGGTGTGCATAGTAGTGAGTGGAGAGGGACAGCCTTTTCTTCTCAGACTTCTATCTGAGATGACAGGTGTGCTTAAAAGAGTGTGGACATTGACTTACCTCTCCTGTCAGACCTGTCCCTCAGATGACGGGTGTGCGCAGTAGGGTCTGTGGAGAGAGACTGCCTTCTCCATTGAGACCTCCAGCTCAGATGATGTGTGTATGTAGTAGGGTTTGTGGGGGGACTGGCATCTCCTTTCACACTTGTTTCTCTCATATGAGAGGCGTGCATAGAACTGCGTGGGTAGGGACTGTCCTTTTCTGTCAGACCTCTCTCTCAGATGGTGAATGTGTGTAGCAGGGTGTGGAGAGGAACTGGCCTCTCCTTTCAGACCTCTCTCTCTCAGATGACAGGTGTTAATGGTAGGGTTTATGGAGAGAGACTCCAGTTATTTTCTCCCCCATCGCTCTCTGGAGCAGCAAGAAGATTGCTTTAGCTGTCTATCAATGGGCAACCTTGTAGTATGGAGTCCCAGGCAGGTGCTAACACAGGTACCCATATGATCCGACATGCTTCCCGCTGCAATGTATCCCCTTTGCATTCCATCCATTTAATCAATTCTTTCTGCCATACCATAAGTCGAGACCCAAGTGGAGACTTACAAGAGATAGCAAGTTGGTGTCATGCAAAAAGAACACTAAGTCTGTGAATCTGGAATTGTCTCACCTGGGGTCTCGGAAAGAGTCCCAACAGGCCGTAAGAGGGTTTTTTTTAGAATGTGTCAATCAGCATCTTCGGAGATAAATGTGTGATTGTCCACCCCCCTCAGTGCCACACCGAAAATAGGATGCACATACTGCAGGAAACATCATGTTGCTCCTTTTGGTAATGTAGACCAGAAAGTAAACTGTACAAGTATAAATCTAGCAATCCTTGAGGTTTTTGGGGTGGAATCCAGGATCGTGACCCAGTCCTTGTCAGAAATCGGAATGGCAATATTCTTTACCCATTAGTTACGTAGCCCTTACAGGCCAGCCTTGGCCTGTCATAGCAATGCGCTGAATAGTAACAAGATCACCCGGTTTCTTCCAACTGTCATGCAAATAGCTTGCAAGCTATCATGCACCAGGGACTCATTAATACCAGATTGCCAGCTGGTGTTAATTGCAACCAATGCGGCTCTATATAGCAAAAAAGTATATGGAAGTAGCTCATGGTCACCAGTTAGTTGCTGAAGGTCCCTGCATGTGTTGTTCACAGGAATAACCCATCTATTTCACCAAACACCTTTTTGAGTATCCAAATGGGGAGAGTGATGAATAAGTAAAGAAGTTGTGAGAGGACCATCATTTTTGCAAGGGCTTCATTGCCCATTATGGACAATGGTAATGTGAGCTAGAAGGAGAAAAAATGGCACAGGGAGAAAATGGTATCTAAACATGCTTGGTTTCCTTCAGATCTCATTCCCTATTTCTGAAGGCTTAGTATTAGTGCTAGGAGCTTGTAGGGAATAGGTAATGGATTGATCCCAATTCACCTGTAGGCCTTATGCATCACTGAAATGAGAAAGGCCTCGCACATAGTGGGATGGAGATTACACAGTTCTCTTGCAGTATTTTAAAATGTGGTCAGTAGCTTGAATAACCTTGTTCGTCAGATAGTATTTTAACGGGTAAACCATCAGACCCTGGTACCTTGCACTAAACAGGGTTTTTATAGCCCTTCATACCTCTTAGACTAGTATGTCCCACCCAAGGAGGGTAGCTACATCATTTCCCAGTCTGCAGGACCCACCCTCTATAACATATGTGTGTAAGGCTTGCATAACCAGATCAGGATAGAGGAGGGTATAGCAGGCCAGAAAGGTTGTGCTGATTTTTAACAGGTGCAAATAGTTCATGTTACCCAGAGTCTAATACAGATAAGATCTGTGATTGGTGCCTTGTAAAGTTGGCAAGCTGTGCAAGCAGTTGTCCGGACTTGTCTCATTCATTGTGTGCCTTGGTGATGTACTGGCAGTAACCCCAGCCCTTCAGCTGGTCTATCAACCCAAGCAATTTCTTCCAGTCTGCAGTCGCTGAGGTGTAAGGAGTGGGCATGGGGCCCAGGCCTGACAAAGTCATTGAGAAGCTGCGATTGGTGAGTTATCTCATTGTGTAATTGTACACCGACCACTGATGAGGTGGCTGTGCAATGCTCCCTGACTACTACCTTTAGTGACTTCTACTCTGTTAGTAATGAGGACCCCTACAGCTGGTGGGAAATGTAATATCATAAAGATATGAGGGGGCAATGATGTCAAGAAATCCTGTTGATCTACATTAGTAGCATACAGGTTCAGCAGTGCAATGTCCTTCCTCTCCAGTCAACTCCTCAGTACAATGAATCTACGCTTGGTGTGAATGATCTCAACACAAGGGAGGAAGGGTGGGCCTGGCAATGTCCAGCTGAGCACTCCACAACATAAGGCAGAGTAGGACATGAAGTAAACCTGACAATGCCATAGCTTTTGCAATGTCAGTACCTCAGGGGAAAGCAGCCACTGCCCGTGGAGGGAGTTCTGTGGGGTGGTGAGGCGGGGCGGGGGAGGGGCAGGGTGGGGGGTAGTAAACACCGGAATATGGATGTACAGAGGTAAGTAAACATTCAAACAAATAAAACGAATTTTGTTGAACGTGCTGCATTGCATTTTGCGATGCAGCGCTCACAACGAAATTCGTTTTATTTATTTAAATTTTTACTTACCTCTGTACATCCATATTCCAGTGTTTACTACCCCCCACCCTGCCCCTCCCCCGCCCCACCTCACCGCCCCACGGATCTCCCTCCACAGGCCGCGGCTGGGGGTAAGGTAAGATTCTTGAAGGCTTTCCGCCTCTTAAAATAAGCTTGCACCACAGACGTCTTGCTTGGGGAATTAAGGTCCCTAACATTCTTGATGAGTATTTTGTTGGCAGATTGACAGCTAGTCATGTCAGGTCAGTACAACAATGGATTATGGCACTCAGGCCCAGCTCTCCCAGCAGAAGCACCCAAAGTGCAAGTCAATGCACCATGGTCGATCTCCAGAAGGGAAGAACAAACAACAGTTGCTAGAACAGAGAAATTATCAGAAATACACTCCAAATGATCCTTCCCAGGACTATTAATAAAATGTATTAATAAAATTGACTGCATCTATACTACCCTCGAAGTGCGTAGGGTGGTACCATATTCTTGGCCTTCTATCACTTTCTCAGACTCCTCCCCCCGTATACAAGCCCAACCCCTCTGTCCTGTGAAGACATGGAAATCATCTCCAAAAAGGTGAAATCCGGCTCTCCGGCCGAGCCTGTCAAACCAGACATTTTCATGAAGTTCCAAGACTGCCTCCTGACGGAGGGGAGGGTACTGATTAATAGATCACTTCAGTCAGCGGTGCTTCCCAAATCATGGAAACACGCTAAGGTCGTTCCAATCCTAAAAAAACCCACATTGGACGCATCTGCTCCTGAGAATTTCCGGCCCATCTCATTGCTCTCTTACCTGGAGAAAGTCATTAAATCCCATATAAACACCATCCTTACCAAGTATCTAGAGGAAAATGAGATTCTGGACAAGTCACAAAACGGGTTCCGGTCTAATCATATCACAGAGTCTGCCTTGTTGGCAGACACAGAGAAGCTGAGGGCGGTACTGGACAAGGGCGGCACTACAACTCTGGTGCTGCTTGATCTGAGTGCAGCCTTCAACACGGTCTCCCATGAGATCTTGCTCCATCGACTCAGGGAGATCGGGGTAAGTGGTACGGCCGGGCCTGGGTTGCGTCTTTTTTTATCTGAACGCTCCTTCCAGATCCATGCCCCCCCTCATCAGTCCACCCATCCCCTCAACTGCGGTGTCCCACAAGGCTCTGCGCTGAGCTCTACACTTTTTAACGTGTACGTCCGCCCTCTGGGCCTTTTGGCCAAGCCCGGGGGATTAATATGCTATCCTATGCGGACGACACACAGCTGCTATTTACTTTCTCCAAAGACCCCGGCCTAGATAAACTTAGGTTCCAGGAGGATATCTTGGCAATCTCAGATTGGCTGGCGGGTAATTACCTCCAACGTAACTCTTCTAAAACGGAGGTGCTCCTGTTTGGGAGAGACTCTCACAAATGGGACTTCCAATGGTGGCCTGTGGTGTTGGGTCCTCCCCCCAGCCAAAAAACTCAGTAAAAAATGTAGGGGTCCTAATGGATAATTCTCTGTCCTTTAAACTGCATGCCAAGCACTTGCTTTGGCCACTTACGTGGGTTGAAGCCCATCTTAGGATTCTTTGCTGCTCCCATACGTCAGATGATCATTCAATCAGTAGTCTTGTCTCCTCTGGACTACTACAAAGGACTTTTACTGGGTACCAATAAAACAGTCACAAAAAGATTACACCGGGCCTAGAATGCTGCCGCCCGTACTCTGTTTACCCTTCCTAAATACTGTCACACTTCCCTTCTCTTGCGTCGTTTACACTGGCACCCGATCGAACTGAGAATATCCTTCATAAAATCTTGTTTAGCCAATGCCCCCAAATTCTGCAGGGCATCTGTGCATTGTATGTACGTAGACGGGCTCTGCGCTCTGCTGATTTGCACCAGGCCTGTACTCCCAGGGTGCGCAGGAGCAGAGCGGGCGGATGCTCTTTTAGGTCTCTAGCTCCTGTCCTCTGGAATTCTATCCCAATCTCAGCCTGCTGCACCCAAGATCACTTGGCTTTCAGAAAAAAGATTAAAACCTGGCTGTTCGCTTCCATCTAGCTGGGGCGTTTTCTTGCCCTGTCGCACCTGTATTGGACTTTCTGGGATGTCCGTTCCCTAGCTCTCACCTTTACCTTTGTCGCCCGATCAGCTACCGCTGGGACGCCCCAGTGCTGGGGTAGCCATGCGCTTTATAAATTTTGTTAACATAACATAACATATTACTTCAACGCATATTGTCCAAACTGTTCAACCAAAGTTCAATGAAAGCACAAATTGGAGGGGTCAGCGGCCACCCATATTTTTTTGGTACCATGTGGGGTAGAGATACAGACACAAAGTGAAGAATGCCTGCCCTGGGCCTCGGGAATACAAATGATAAATAATCACCTGGGCTGGAGATGGAAGAAAAATCCTGAAAAATAAGCAATCAATTATAAAATATGAAATGTCAGTTAATCCTGCCGATCGTGTCAGGGGTTATTTTAGGCAGGAGTACACTAGTGTCCGATCCACTGGCACTCCCAGCAGTTGAGTGTGTCCCCTCCTCTGAGCTAGTCAAGTGCTTTGACCACACGTCAGAACGGCTGCCTCTAACATTCCATTCCTGCCATCATGGGCCTGTTGCTGTGTGGGGAGCAATTTGTCATGTGGGCTCTGTGAGAGGCCTTTTGCGCCGGCGATGTCCAGAGGATTCGGGCTCTAGGTGTGCGTGATTACCCGAGTCATACTAGTCTAGCCATTGCCTGTCCTCAGGATCATGAAAGAAGCAAGATTTCCCATAGAGTTGAATTTGCACTTTGGCCGGAATAAAAGCAGATAGGATGCCCCAAGTTCACAAAGCCTCTTCTATGCGGCTATGAAGGAAGCCCTCTGCCTTTGTACGATAGCTGTGAAGTCAGAGAAGATCAAGACACGTGTACTGTTGACAATAAAAGGGCCATGGCTGTGGCACTCATCACAGGACAAAGTTACAGTTGGGATAGTGCAGCATTGGTGCTACCACTGGTCGGGGGAAGTACAACAGGCTCAGATATGTGCACCGACACCCTGTCTGCTCATCTAAGGGCATAGTGCTCCGGTAGCCCCTCCTGGCAACCACCTCCTGAAGTCAATCCTCGAGAAAGGAGATCATGGAGGTCCCCTTTATACATTGTAGTAGGCCGCCAACCTTATGTTGATCCTCCTGGCTCTGCCATCCTGGTCCTCAATACTTGCTTCCAAAGCCTTGACCTTTCATGAGAGAGTGCCAAATTCCACTGTGTGGGATTTGGAGGTGGGGAAGATCACTGACAGTTCTGGCTCTATCAGGCGGACACAGTTAACCATCTTCCTGATGTCATCACATATGTGCCCTATGTCAACAACTAAGGAGTCTATTTTGCCTTTGAGCGCATCCCTGATGGAGGTTACGGCAGCAGGGATGGCATCCAATTTGTCCCCAATACCTGGCCACTGTGAGCACCCTTGTAATAAGTGCTCCTGTCAGGAGGCAGTACAACCGGGGGCTCCTCCTTGCCACTATGTGTCGGCCCCATTGTCCATACCAGTGTAGAGATTATACATGTGCTTTGGGGGACACAGTGCACAGGCAGGGCGAAGGAGGAGTAGAAAGCGAAAGGGGTGTCAGAAGTATGCTTTACTTGTTCCTAAGTGACAATCATGCCAGAGACCAATATCGTCAATGTGGACTCAGTCTGATGGACCCCAGAAAGGCATAGCAGGGGAGAGCACCCTGCACCAGTATGTTAAGTTAGAGACACTTAGTATAGCGCAGCAACTCACTCCTGAAGGAGTATCTCTGTGCTCAGCAAAGTCAAGACAGAATGGCAAGTCAGAAATTAATAGCCAGGCTTTTAAATTTTTTTAAAACTTTTTGAAGTCAGAACAGTATCAAATGTGAAGGGGAAGCTTGTTCCATGATAAAGGGAATAGTAAGAAAATGATTGCCCACTGTATGTTAAAGTATGAATATGGCGGGGACACAATAGCAGTTAGTCTTTGGATCTCAGATTTCTGCTAGGGCAGTAATAGGCGAGTTTCTCACATAGGTAAACCGGACCCTTGCCAGCCAAAGATTAGTAAATAAGACAGAGGAGTTTGAACAACGATCTTTTCCTAGTTGGAAGACAGTGACAAGCCATGAGAAAAGGAACAGATGGAGAGCCAGGGGGAAGCTTACTGACCAGGTGGGAGAATGTATTCCGAATGACCTGAAGTTTGGAGAGGAGCGACTCACTGACCACTAACAGTAAGGTAGTCCCGTAGTCAGGATGACTAACTATAAGAGCGTGTGTTACAATTCTCCTGAACCTTAATGGGAGCCACTGAAATACTTTCCTAAGCAGGCGCATGGTGCCGAACAAGCACTGCAGATAGACATAACATGATCTGTCATGGACAGGTTCGCGTCAAGAAAAACGCCCACGTTTTTAGCCATCCTCCTCGGACAAGGTGTTGATCCTAACTCAGAGGGCCACCTATCATCCAACCAATATGATTGAGCTTTTCTAAACAGCAAAATATAGGTCTTCTCCCTATTTATTTGTAGGTGGTTCTAAGTCATCCATGTGGTATTTCAGGCGCTAAACCTATTTTTAACATCTTCTGGGTTTTGCTCAAAGGAGATGATTATTTGGCTATCATCTGTGTAGGATATGTTTTCAAAACCACAGGACTTGATTATCTGGGCATGGGGTGCCACATAGATTTTAAAAAGAATGGAGCACAAGGAAGACTCAAGGGACCCCCTGGTCCAAAGGCATGATCATAGAATCAAAGGTGCCAAAGGAGACCAATTGGGTCCTGTTGATCAGAAAGTCTTTAAGCCGGTCTAGAAGGCCCTATAAAGCCAAGGAACATTGCCCCTAATCAGGAGAGACTCAATATGGGCCAGGCACTCCCATACCTCACCAGGAAAAGGCTCCTACCTAAAGAAGGGGGAGCTCAAGCACTGCCACGGCTTCCACTCCCAGCCACAGGAAGGATTGAAAGGCCAGCATCACTGGCTCCTGAATACTGCACCCCCACTTGGCATGGTGGCAGGGAAGGGGCGGGGTATCTGCAGTTAACAGCCATGCCCCTACCTCTGTGGTGGCATCTAAGGAGGAGGAGCAGCGTGGCCTACTACAGTGGTTCTGTGGCACCATGGACGAGGGACAGGTCTCCACCAAGGCAAAGATGCCAAGCAGCAAGGGTACTGATCCACACTGCCTCTCAGCCAGGGGAGTCCAGCAGGAACAGGCCAGCAGCCAAAATCAGGTCAACAAGTGCGGCAGAACGCCCCAGCACCCGACCCCAAAGCTTCTATAATAGGGCAGCCACTATCTTGGGCTGACGGCACTCCAGGGAGCGAGTCCTGGCAAAGGCAGGGGATCCACAGGTGTACGCGCAGGCTTAACCAGGTGCTGGTGAGAGTGCCCAGGTGAGGGGAGGTCGACAATTTCTCAGGGTCCAAGGAAGAGCCTATTTAAGCCAGTCCTCACAGCATGGAAATTAGCAACGCCCCACCAACAGGATCTGCATTGCTGACATGTAATTAGTAAAAGGATATTTACTGTCATTATTAGAAATTGTGCAACTTTCTGTTTTTGCATGTAAAGTTAAGGACAAGAATGTAGGACTCGATTGTCAGTATGCTGCACTGAAGAACAGTGAGTTCAGTGGGGTAGGGATCTCATGCTGCATCATACAGTGTAGCCCACAGGGGTGGGCTATGCCCATCAGTGTGACGGTATACTGCAAGTCCGACATACCGGGGGTTGAGCAGTACATTCTGCGAGGTGCCCAATCCCGTCCGCATGGGTTGGCAGAGTGGCTGCTTTGGTCTGCTCCATTGATGCTAACAGCTGAATCTGCTGGGTTCATAAGTTGATTGTAGGGAGACAAAGGTGCGTCCAGCTTTCTACGTTTGCATTTCTTTTTTTCTCAGAACGGCACTGTTACACTGCTAGGCTGTATGTCAACCACATTCCCACCTCGGTATGTTTACAAAGATGTACAGTCTCTCGAGTTAGCCAGGGAAAGGTGATTCATAACCCCTCACACCAGGGAGTCTACCCATGCATGCCTGCATAGTGGGAGATACAGAACCCTGTGTTATGCCCCTGAGGAGGCAATTCCACGCATCTCAACCTGGAATATAATATGCTAAACATTTCTCTATTACACCTTGTGTCGTCCTGTGTGTGCACTGTTGCAGGTAGAGTGAGTGGATGGTTGTATGGTTTTATCATTTATAGTCTCATTGCGTTCCTCTAGTCACTTTGTTTTGGAACACAATGTACTATACTTGTTGACCACATATGATATCTGCAACTTTAAATCCTGAATCTTAAAGAGAGACAGAAGTATTCTGGATGCTATGAGTGTCTCCGGTTTAATATAACAAGGTTATCACTGTAAAATAGAAGTGTCCTAAGGAGGAACAAGCCATGCAGGTCCCTCGCTCTATTAGTGTCAATTAGAGTTCCACTAAAAAGCTACCATGAACTATTAAAGTCCGTCATTTCTGAAACATTGCTAGACACATCAGTCATACTGGCTCAATTTGGCCACCATGACACTAAAACTCACAGAAAGGATTTTGTGGTTTATTCAACGTACAAACCTGTTGAAGTGTACTCCAGTGACCTGCAATGTAGATTTTCCTAGTTATTATGACGGAAAGCCTTAATTTTATTAAAGACATGGAGGCGAGTATTATGCATTCAAATCTTGCATTTATTACAATAGCAGCCAAATAAGTGAAAAACTACAGTTCCCAGAGGGCCAGGCGATAACTGGGCCATGGGAACGAGAAAAAACGTTAGTACATTAGCCAATCAGCACCGTGTAAACAGATAAGAGGACATACTGACTGCACAGCTTCCTCTTTTCGCTGCGAAAAGATCAGATAACATTAGAAAACAAAGGAAAAATAGCTAAAACAATAGAAACAGCCAAAGTCCAGGAGCAGATATCTTGAACCACAGTGAGCCTGGGCAAAGTCCGATTGGAACAACTGGAGACGGCGTTGAGAGGGCCGAAGAAGTCCATGATGGAGAGGCACGGAGTCGATGGAGAGAAGACCTCCTATGATGAAGCAGGTGGCAAGGCCGGATTCGCTGTAGGGAGGGAGAACACATGTTAGTAGTGTAGCGGCGGGATAATACTCGCCTCCGTGTCTTTAATAAAAATAAAACTTTCCGTCATAATAACTAGGAAAATCTACATTTTATAGCAAGACGGGAGGCTCCTATTATGCTTGTTTAAAGCATATTAACGACATCAGAAGCAACAGAATGAACAGGTTTACAGTAGAACATGCGAAAAACACTGTCATTGGACCAATCTGCTGATCTCAGGATGTCTTCCAGGCGGGAGCCGGACCAAAAGGCTTTAGAGGCCATGGCTCCCCTGGCCGAATGCGCTCCAAAAACGGAGACGTCAATACCGGCAAGAGACATGACCCAACGAGCCCACCGGGCGAGGGTAGGAGAAGAGACAGGAAGGTGGGGTTTGCGAAAGGAGATAAGGAGTTGGGAACAAGATGACGCCCTGAGATCAGCTGTCCTTTGCTCATATACTTTCAAACACTGTCCCACACAAAGCTGTGGTTGATCAGGGAAGTAAGGGTAAAACACAGAATCTAAATTAGACTTAGTTCTTCTGCGAATCTGGAACAAAACACCTGTAGGAGAGAATTGTCTGGAAGAAACATCTAAAGCTCTAACATCAGAAACTCTTTTAATCGATATCAAACAAAGTAACATGGTTAATTTAGCAGATAACATTTTGGGAGATAAGGCAGAGTTAGCAGGTCAATTCATAAACAGTTTAGGGACTACAGAAACATCCCATAAAAAGGAATACTTAGCCAACGGAGGTTTTGCACATCGAACTCCCTTGAGGAGGCGACAGATTAGAGGATGAGTGCCAACTGGTTTGCCATCTATCTGGACGTGATTGAGGGAAATTGCTGAGCGGTAAAGATTAACGGTACGGTAGGCTTTACCGGCACTGGCCTCAGAAGCCAGAAAATTGATGATGAAATTTAGAGGGGCTGAAAGGGGATCGATATCCCTCTCCAAACACCAGCTTGCCCAAAGAGACCATGCAGATTTGTATGCTTTGGAAGTTCCCGGAGCCCAGGCCTGGTTGACGAAGAGAGTAGCCTCTTGTGAAAGGAGGACGATAGAAGAGGGAGGCCGAAAACTTTCCAGGCCGACAGGGTCAAGGAGTTGTCCAGAATAAGACTGTGACAAAGGCCCTGGGGATTGAGGAGAAGATCGTCGAAGGATGGAAGGAGAACAGGAAAGTCTATTGCCATCTCCAGTAAGGAGGGGAACCAGATCTGAGCTTGCCAAAAGGGAGCAACTAGCACCAGGGAAGTGGACTGGCGACGAACCTGAGAAAGAACTCTGTTGATCATGAGAAAAGGGGGAAAAGCATAATTGAGGTGAAGAGACCAATCCTGTAGGAAAGCATCCATAGCTAAGGCCAGGGGGTCCGGCCGCCAACTGAAGAATTGGGGTAATTGACAGTTGAGGCAGGAAGCAAAGAGATCTATAGAAAAAGGACCCCACTTGTGAGAAAGTGGAGGGACAAAGCTTCCAATCGCTGGAATCATGGAGAAACAGTGAGTGCCAATCTGCCACAGAATTGAGATTCCCGGTAAGGTACTCCGCTGTTAAGGAGAACTGATGTGCAAGGCAGAATTCCCACAGACTTTTCGCTAAATACGCTAGGGCTTTGGACCTGGTCCCGCCAAGATGGTTGATGTAGTGGACCGCAGAAACATTGTCCATGCGAAGGAGGATGGAACATTGAATCCTGTCTTTGGAAAGGCTTTGGATCGCAAAGGAACCTGCAAGCATCTCTAAACAGTTGATGTGCAACCTGGACTCCTCTGATGACCATGTACCTCCAGTCGAGATTGGTCCACATCGGGCGCCCCAACCCGAAAGGCTTGCATCGGATTCTAATACAAGATCTGGGGCAGTGGCGAAGATAGTGCGCCCATTCCACGCATCTAAATGGTCTATCCACCATTGAAGTTCAGTGCGGGATTCTGGATCTAGGGCGACGAGGTCTGCGTAGGCAAGGCCTTGGCGAAGATGCCTGATTTTTAGACGTTGAAGAGCACGATAGTGGAGAGGACCTGGAAATATAGCCTGAATGGAGGAGTATAGAAGACCGACAATCCTGGCCAGGGACCAGAGGGATAGAAGGGACGATTGAAGGACAGAAGCAATCTCCGCTTTGATTTTGAAAATCTTGGAAAGGGGCAGGCAGAGGGAAGCGGCCACCGAGTCCACAAGGAAACCCAGGAACTCGATGTTTTGAGACGGAGTCAAAGAAGACTTCTTTGTGTTGACCAGAAAACCCAGATCCAGAAAGAGAGACTGAGTTGTCCGCAGATCAGACAGAAGGGAGAGTCTGTCGGAATTCAGGATCAAAATATCGTCCAAATAGATGATAAGTCTGATTCCGAGAGAACGGAGAAAGGCAACCACTGGCTTCAAAAGTTTTGTGAAGCACCAAGGTGCGGAAGAAAGACCAAAGGGGAGAGAGGTAAAACAGAAGGTCACTCCTGGCCATTGAAACTGAAGGAACTTCCAATGTGAATGGAGAATAGGAACCGTGAGATAGGCGTCTTGAAGGTCCAAACGAACCATCCAGTCTTTGGGACGAAGAGTGTCCCGCAAATGGAGAATAGTCCCCATCTTGAAGTGGCGATAGATCACAAACTGGTTGAACCACTTCAAGTTGATGACAGGACGCAGTTTTTTGTTTTTCTTTTGGACAA
Organism: Lissotriton vulgaris; assembly: GCF_964263255.1. NCBI lineage: Eukaryota > Metazoa > Chordata > Amphibia > Caudata > Salamandridae > Lissotriton > Lissotriton vulgaris. The sequence goes on from NW_028246274.1 coordinate 130,451, forward strand.
GAAAAATGGAGCTTAGAAAGCCGGAAGAGTCGTAAGGAAAAATCTGAATGGCCTGTTTTTGGAGAAGAGAAAGAATCTTGTTTGAGATTAGAGCGGCCATATGGGAGTAGAAGACTAGGGGGGGGGAAGGAGGTCTGAAGAGGAGGAGAAGAGAACTCTATTAGGTAGCCCTGAACAGTGTTGAGCACCCATGGGTCTGAACTGATGGTGTGCCATTTTGACAGAAACAATTTTAGATGGCCCCCTACAGGAGGGGAAGAAGAAAGGCTTACCTTGCTGGTTGGAGTTGGAATTGCGGTAGGTTTTCTGTCCTCTACCTCTGAAGCCACAGCCTCGCTGTGGGTAGAACTGAGGCTTGTATTCTTGGGAGGAGTTGAAGGAGCCTCCGGAGCCTTGGTTATAGGGACGGCCAGAAGAGCGACCCTTGCCTCGTCCGGCCCGTCCAAAAACACGAGGGGCAAAGACCTTTTTTATAGACTGTTGAGCCTTGTCGAGGGAGGCAAAAGTCAAAACAAACCTACTAAGGTCACAGACCAAGTTATCTCCAAAGAGGAGGCCATTGGCTTTGGGACCAGGATCCATCGGAGCGAGGTTGGCAAGCTTGGGATCCAACTTGATCAGAAGTCCTTTTCGATGTTCGTGGGTAATGGCAGAGTTGGCATTGCCTAGGAGACAGAAAGCCCGTTGAGCCCACATGGAAATGTCCTCAGCAGAGAGGTCAGAACCTTCCAAACGGGCAGTTTCCGCCATCTCCAAAATGCGGGCCAGAGGACCCACCATATCCAGAACCTTGTCCTGACAGGAGGACCACGCCTTGTCTACCCCTTTACGGGGGTCTTTGCCAAACTTTGAGAAGAAAGTGAGGAGGGGTTGGTCAATGGAGGGAACTTGGGTTATTTTTTCGGGCAAAGAGGGTTTGGGACACTCAGATTTGAGCCTAGACCTCACAGCAGTCTCCAGCAGGAGGCGCAAAGGAGCTGAAATATATTCACCCACGTGTTGAGAGGGGAGCCATTCGGTTGAGTTGGGATGCCGAATGGAGGAGGGGTCAAACATAGGGAGACCTTCTGAATCAAAAACGGGTTCAAAAGCAAAAGAGTCAGACTTAGAAAGTTTGGGAGGGGGGGGAAGGGGGGTCAGCCACATCAAAAACATCAAATAAGTCGTCAGCATCAGCCATATCATCGTCTGTGTCCAAGACGGTGGAAATAACCAATTTTTTTATTGGTGACTCTGCGTGCTTTGTCTTATGCTTTTTCTTGCCCTCGGAACCAACAAACCCCTCCTTAACAGGAGGCCTGGGAGGCACCACGTCTTCATCCATATGCGAGTGAGACTCACTCATCAACAATGACACTTTTTGGTAAAATGCACAGGAGCAGAGTGATCCACCTTACGTTTTCTGCTATCCCCAGCAGAATGGGCCAAAGCCTTGGACATTAGGCTGAGCATAGAATTCTCCATTGTTTTTGACATTCTTTTCATGGAAATTACCACAGCCTGCTCCACAGAATTATTAATAAATTTGCTTAAGTCTTTTTTGAAAGACCCAGAATCTTCCTTGGAAGGACATTCCTCAGAGGAACTGTTGTGTTCCACTATTATTCGTGGAAGGAAACCAAAAAACGGGACAGAAAGGGTTAAATTTGAGAGCAAGGCACAGTGGGCGTGTGCGGGGCAGGCTTAGGGCAGGCGGGAGGCAGGACGACTGAAAATCGGCAGAGAAGGACAAGACGGAAGCTGCAGGAGCTCCGAAGCAAAGTGCCGAAGAGAGTCAGCTGAGGTGAGGGAAGGCGGGAGCAGCGCGGAACGGAGCCGGGCGAGACCACCGGCAGCGAGGGAGAAAGGGAGGGGGGAACAGCTGACAGACCGCTAGTGGTCGGAAGAGTGCAATGTGATGGGAGAACACGCCGCAGCGCGAGGAGGCAACCACTGCAAGCAAACAGTAATGCGAAGGCAGAACCAATAACTCAGGAAATAAACAATAAACAATAATAACAATACAATAAATATACTGGGAGCAAAGATAAGAACACTTATCTGACTGCGAGCAGCAAGAAAAGAGGTAGCTGCGCAGTCAGTATGTCCTCTTATCTGTTTACACGGTGCTGATCGGCTAATGTACTAACGTTTTTTCTCGTTCCCATGGCCCAGTTATCGCCTGGCCCTCTGGGAACTGTAGTTTTTCACTTATTTGGCTGCTATTGTAAAAAATGCAAGATTAGAATGCATAATAGGAGACTCCGGTCTTGCCATAAAATTATGGGTGGCCTAATGCAAACATGTCTATGGCTACCAAGGAAGATATATCTAAAACAGTAAGGCCTAGGTCACAAACAGAAGGCATCAGCAGAGTTAAGATGCAGCCTCAAAGAAGAGTGCTATGAAAAGAAGACAACAAATGAAGTTTTCATTCTAAGTTGTGTACTTAACAGGCTAACATAGCAAACTATTGCATAATAGTTACTTTGGCAAAGGGCGAGTATTGTGGTTGTATGTTTAAGATAGCCAATATGCTTGCACGTCTTTACTTTGTGAACAAAAATGTTCTACATACAACATGGTATCATGACAGCAAAGTATAATAATTAAATGAACAAGAGTAATTAGTTGATATCCCTTCCTAAGCAAAACTGTAATAAATGAGCAATTAAACAGTACCTGTGTTAGCGAAGTAAACACATCAACGATACTTTCATTGTCTTAATTACAAGTCACTTGATATTTTGCATCTGCAGTTGTTTAACAAAAGGATCACTTGATCAAAACATTAAGGTCCTAATTACAATGTCGGGTGGACTTAAGTCCACTCAACACAGTCTCAGTCATGGGACTGACCGACCGACTGCCTATTCAGGATGCGACCGAATACTGTTCGGTCACATTCCTACATTTCCCTATGGGAGCATGCATTACGGTCAGAAACCAGCCATAATACATGCTCCCATATGAAAATGGAGGTGGTGTTCATCCCTGCACTACGTGGCTCCTCAACGGGCCTTGGGTGCAGGGATCAAAAGAGGGGCACCTTAGGTGCCCACTCTGCCCCCAATCCCGCACACACAAGGGGCTCCCAAACAAGCTTTCCGACAAGGTTATCATGTGTCAGACAGCCCATGCCAGAAATGGAGCATCGTAATCCCAAGTGCGGAAAAGCCCGCCCTTTAAGATTACAAGCCAGTTCCGACTGGCCGACGAGCTCTTTGAGCCCATCGGAAGCCAGCCGGAATGACCAGCTGGTTTCAATTCCAACAGGCTGATACATAATCAGCCGGTCGGAATTGAAACCGACGATGGGGGTCAGAAAGCCTCTGACCAAAGGTCGGAGGAATTGGTCCCTATGAGAACATCAATGGACAATGTAGCCAACCAGAAAATGTGTTTGTGTTGCCTATTTCACCAACTATGCAAAACACAGGAAGGCCAATTGTTGATCGGAACTTACGCAAACCGTGCTCTCTTTTTAAAGACCTGGTGACAGGAAGTCTTTGAGACAGCCAAAGCTCCCTGTTCCTAGTCCTGAAAGGTGTAGGTGTATTTTGAGGTGGTTGGCATTGTGTGACCATTGACATACTTGATTGAGCTATATTAAAACATTGAATATAATCATTGATTTAAATGCTGCTTGCCAAACTGAAAGTTCTCGGACCACTGTGAACATACCATTCCACCCACTGTTCCTCCAAACTGATGGCTTTGTCCTGGATTAAATGCTCATGCATGTTTCCTTCTTCGGCTGACGGCCGGGGGGAAATCGGCTGTTAAAAATCCTCTCCTGCAGGGTTGGAGAGGGCCTTCCATAGCTAATAGAGACTAGGGTAAAAGAGTTTTAATGCAAATAAAACATAAGTACCATTGAGCTGGGAAATAACAGATATATGTTAACTTTCAGTAGCGCTAACAAATTCCAATGGATGAATGCACGTTAAAGTATTGTTATTTTATGCTATAGTGACACACAATGCAATGTGTGCACAAACGACCAATACCCGCAATTCTGGGCCCTGCCACGCCAGATTCCCTTGTGAGGAGAGCACGACATTCTAATTTTCTAATCTAATATCGTCTGAAAGTAGCAAATAGAGAGCTGCATCTGAGGCCATTAAGGAGAAGAAATGAAATGGAGGTTTCACACGAGCCATGTTTGCAAAAGAAAAGCTTTTTTGTTCATTATTTCAGTTTACCTTTGTTGAAAAGGCACGCATTTATATTAACCTGCACAGGCACTCGTATGATTAAAGGCTTCGAGGAATGCATATTAAAAAAACTTCACGCTTGAGAAATATCAAAACTAAATTGAATTTACAAAAACACTCATCAAATAAATAGGTTTGTAGAGACATGAGCAGGGACCGGAATGGAATCTAATGATTTGACCAAACTCTGCTGCAGAAGGTAAGTCATATTTTCATTAATTCAACATCATCTCTTGATTAAGGAAATAGCCAATTCAGCAGTGTACCGTGATCAGTACAAACAGTGTTTTATTAAATAAATGGTTTTACTTGAGACATTTTTATTTAAAGATTTTATAAATGCAGACACTAAACTCCGGCATCAGGCATAATGTAATAGGAAGAAATGTGCATAAATATGTCACAAATGATAGTGAAAAACATTAAATAAATGTATAACTCATAATTCTGTTGATGCTGTAAGACTAGAGTGCGGATGCTTCTAGCCTGGTGTCCTTTCTAAATAGCTATCCCGGACGCAAATCCCTCTCAAATACTGATGACTTTCTGTTTCATTGGACACGTATCATTACGTCTCGGTGATTAGCACGGAGAATAATTGTAGGCCTTGGTGACATTTGCGTGTTTTTCTTTGCAGCAATTAAGCGAAGCTCCCCAAAAGTAATGCAAAATTATGCACTATTGCACAAAATGCTTGTCTGGAATTAGGAGGTGTTTTCGGTGGAAATGCATGCTCACGTATATTTTGGGCACGAGGAAGCATTTTGCAGTAACATATAGCGCAAAATCATGTGTGACGCAAAGAACAGCAGCTTGTAGTCTGGTCGTTCACGCTGTTTCTGTGCTACTGGTATTTAGTGTGACAAATGTAATGTGAAATGCCAGAACTTGCACAAGATTATCCCAGTGTAAATTGAATTTCACCTTGGCATAGTTAATTTTCTTGACTAAATTAAGCTATGGTGCGGCATATTCATATCCTGAGTGCCGTGCTGTACAGGCACTCAAGGGGACATCGACATGGGATTACCTTTAACCAATAAACCATTTTAGCTCTCTTACAGACTATTGATCTATTGTGTACAGTCTGATTCAAGAGAGTAGCCAGAAAATTAAAATACCACCAGTTTGATCCTTACCTTGAATGCCATCAGGTGAGCGAGGCAAGTAAGCAGTGCCCAGCCTAAATGAGCTCCCTTCCAACCATCTACCTCTCCATCCTTTAAGACTTTCATGCATCCATCCATATTTCCATCTTTTCGTGTTTCGATCCATCTATCCTTTCACCATTCCATTCGTCCATTACATCTGTCTGCTCATCTTTTCATCATTGCGCACTTCCATCAAACATTCTGTCCTTCCACTCCCACTTCCAGTCATTCATCCATCCTGCCATCCATTCTATTTCATCAGTCAATCATTTTACCCTACATTTATCAATTCACCCATCCATCCAGACTTCCATTTGTCAATTCACTCATTAATCCAGCCTTTTATCATTCCAGCCGATGTTTCACTCACCCATGCAAATGTTGTTTTCAACTTCCAACCATTAGTCATTTCTCCCTTGCATGCTCCTTTTCATGAATATTAGTCTTCTTTTTAGTACGTTTCTTTCTATTTTGAATATGTAGCACATTTCATCCTTCCTTCCAGCCCTCTGTCTCTCTCACTGTCTCAGTAGCACAGCCAATGTATTGTGCCCCTTAGTGCAAGGGAAAACTGGGCCCCCAGCTGGCATTTGAATGGTAAAATACAGCAACAATCAGAGTTCAGTGGGCCGATTAGGCCTCTAGCCCTTGGCGGTACTACACCTGCTGGACCTATGGAAGCTTTGCGTCTGCAAACTCTTTTCCTCTCTTTCCCGCATGATTTCACCTTATGAGCTTCTTTTTCTCCTCTGTAAAAGTTTCCTGACATTGCTTTTGAGAGCTTATTTTTACAGACCTGCAGGCATACAAGGCTCGTAAATAAACATGTACCAAAACCACCACCGCTTAAGCTGTGAAAGTGAGGGTAGGGGGTCACTATGCCAATGGTGTGATTGAATCTGAAAACCTGTGTTTATTATTCATAAAAAGGCTATCTACATTCACATCCTCATCGAAATCACAGCAAGATTATTTTGATGCTGTAGCCACAATGACTCAGCCAGAGTTTCTGATTTTATAAAAGAATGGGAGTAATATTTACTCTGCTTATGAAGTTGAAAATTTGTACTTGGCGTGTTGGGCAAAGCTTACTCGTGCTAGAGCGCGGGCTCACCTGTTCATTTTACCATACTCACCTGGGCCCATAAACACATACACGCTTCGAACAGGTGAACCTACACTAAACCAGAATATTATTTTAACCATTTAGAACCTACACCATTTGACTTACCAATCCTTGTCACCGGTACCTAGAGTCCTAAGGGATCAAGGGAGTTAGAATAATAGGCAGTATATAAACATTTGCACTCATTAAAATAACCACAGACGTGAACACCTATCTAAGTAAATTCTTAAATGTCAGAGTCCATACTAAATTAGTCACAGCTTGTTCAATTAGGAAGAATGTAATCAAAGCAAGATGATGTAAAATTATTATGAGACTTTCTTTAACGCCTTAACTGCGGCCATTATTTTGGCGCAGTGCGGGCATTCTAAAGGGTGGGCGGGGTCTCCGCGGCCGTTGGACGTGCGCAGCACTACGGAGGTAGTGCTCGCAACGTCCAACAGCCAATGACAGCACTAAAGGGGTTAAGCATTGAAACATAGGAATGGTAAGAAAAGGGAAACAATACAATAACATACCAACATGAATTTTATATTTATCTTGAATGGTGTGAAGAACAACCCTGGCCACAGACTGGGATAAAGGACAGGACCCCTGATAGTGCAGGTGCCAATAGAACAGGAAAAGTGCAGATTAGAATTCAGGATAAGTACGGACCAGATTGGATCAGGACAGGACCACCGTAGGTCAGGACCGGCACCCACAGCTAAAGTGCAACATCAGTGTCACACCCCTCTCTGCAGCTAACAGTCGGACCTCGATTTGGTTAACAAACTTTCTCCCACAGAACCTCGATTGGGTTATCAAACTCCTTCCCAGAACCCCGATTGGGTTATCGAATCTTCTGACAGAGTGCTCCACCAGCACCTCTGCTCTCGATCGCCTATTAAGTGCGTTGGGTCAGTGACAGGTCAGCTATTCGGACAAGTCGGACAATCTAACTAGCTAAGCCTATCTTAGTTATACTATTTTCCAGGGCAGTGGAACCACCCCTCAATGTTGCAAATGTGTGTATTCCCTCAATTTGATTGGTCAAAAGATGAGGAGAGGTCATCACACCATGCCACTTATGAGGTCACTTGATTCAATAATGCAAATTATCTTCCCGCCCATAACTTTAATTTTCCCATGCATTTAATTCCACCCAAAAATGAATGTTCTAATAGTGAATACATTGTTAAACAATTTATCAAAGTTTCTTCCTCTCGAGAGGTCGCGGGGGGACCTTCCCAGGCGCATCTTCAGGCAAGACTGTCGTTGGCATGGATTCAATGCCATGGCTTTTGGACTCTTGAGAACGCAGCACATGTGCAGTCGCGGGACCAAGATGGAGCAACATTGTACTTGATTGGTCCAAACATGAGCTAATAGCAAAGTCAAAAAGAACAATTTTAGAACAAAGTATAAATTAATGTTAATGTTAATGTTAATGTTAGTTGGTGTTTTGTAGAGCGCTCGGCTACTCCGAGGAGTGTCTCTGCGCTTTAATGACCTACAGTGGAAACAGGGTGGCAGGCGGCGAGGGGGCAGGCCTACTGAACATAAAGCCAGGATTTTAGGTCCTTCCTAAGGCCAACAGTTTGGTATTCCTGCGAAGAGTAATCTGCAGGGTATTCCAGAGCAGAGGCGCCAGACGTTTGAAAGATCGGCCACCAGTCCGTACTCTTCTTATAACTGGGACCACGGCCAGAGCCTGCGACTCTGACCTTAGAGATCTGGCAGGCTGATAGAGAGCCAGCCACTTCTGAATGTATTTGGCTCCAGTAGCATGAAGAGCCTTGTGGGCCAAAGTAAGTGCCTTGAAAACTATCCATTTCAGAATAGGCAACCAGTGAAGAGTGTAAAGGAGGTCAGATGCTCTGGCTCGCCTATGTAGGCCAAAAATGGCCAGAGCCGCCGAGTTCTGAACCACCTGTAGACGTTTGAGAAGATACTCCGGCAGGCCCAAGTACAGGATTTTGGCATAGTCAAGCCACAATCGAATAAGGGTTTGCACTATAGTTTTCCTGTGTGCCAACGATAGCAAGGGAATGAACTTACAGAGCATCTTAAGGAGGCCGAAACATGTTCCTGTTAAACCAAGAATCTGGGACTTCAGCGTTAAACCGTTATCGATATTAACTCCCAGATTCTTGGCCATCGTAGATGCCGACGATGGAGGAAACATATTTACAGGCCACCAATCCTGCCAACTTGGATCAGACCAACAGCCGAAAAAGAGTACCTCAGATTTGTCTGAGTTACACTTGAGGCTGTTTAGCTGGAACCATTTAAAAACAGCCCCAAGGCACCCTCGGATGTTCTCACCGTCGAGCTCAGACCCCTTCCCACACGTGAAGAGGAGCTGAGTGTCGTCGGCATACAACACGATCTAGGCCCCAAACTACTCCGCCAGTTCTGCCAGAGGGGTCATAAAGATATTAAAAAGAGTAGGGCTCAAAACAGAGCCCTGGGGAACTCCGACCTCCAGTGGCGGCACTACCGCAGAATAAGGGGGGGCCCAGACCGTTTGACAGCGCCCCGCTAAAAAAGATCTAAACCAGCTTAATGCCCTGTATACCACTTATCTCTACTCTATACCCATTACTTTATTTTAACTACAGCATTAGGAATTAATCAGTCCGAACAATTTAGCAAAAGCAGCAATGCAAGCGTTAGCACATGAAAACATTGAGCAGCCATCTTTGTTCTAGCGCGCCGAAGCAACGTTTTCCCACCAAGCTAAGAATACGTCACGTCACATGAGTGTGAACGACGCATGCGCAGAAAGTTCCCGCGTTCCGGGGCCATTTTAAGACACTTGAGTTACGGTTAGTAAAAAGCACATTGAAAAGCTTACCCTAGATACTAGAAATGTCACGTGGTACATTGTTAATAAGACAAAACATGTTTATTAGTGTATTACAGTTTATTTTGAGAGAGTAGAGTACAAGCAAGTCCCTTTACGAGTGAAACCATGCTCCATCAATCCCCTATTTGATGATATTTTATATCATCACAAATTACAGAAACAGATGCCAACTTTTCAACATTTACTCATTTCTATTTCTTCAAACACTCTTTTAGGTTTTTCACCATTATTCATGTGGAATTTCTTTAATCTTTTTATACAGATCCCCATTTAATTATTCAAGCTCGATTTCACAGAATTTTCTTTTCTTCCCTTTCTGATTTGCTTTATATGTCTTTTTATGTTTACGACATTTGCAACAAATTATTATCCCTAAAATCAGTAGGGCCAGTTCCACTATTGGCATCAGTATTCTACCTACAAAACTCTTTCCTACGTTAGAAAACCAACTACCTATTGAAGAGAGACCATTAATTAGTCTCTTCAATGCACTGTCAACCTCCAGTGGTTTCAATTCTTCTCTCAAATGTGTAATATTTCTTGTGCACTTCTTAATTTCTACGCTTTCATCTAGAATGTAAGTGCAACAATGTTGCGTCTTCAACATTCTACAGACTCCGCCCTCTTTTGCCAATAATATATCAAGAGCAAGTCGATTTTGCAAAACCCATGATCTTACTGCAACTAGTTTAGTATTGACCATTTAAAATCCACTAGCAGTGCCAATCGATAAGCGATCCACCACTGTTGACAATTTTCAAATTCTATGAGTGTTCAGAACTACTCCCACTGAAGGTATTATTGCACTAAATATGTCACCTACAATTTCAGCAAATGACACTCTTTTACTACGAGTTAATCCATTAGTTTGTTCATTGCTTCCAGTGATTTTCTTCACATGGTACACCTTTGGGAATACTATTCAAAAATAGCACCTCCCATACCAATGATCAGGCAATTTAAAATAGGCCTTGTTCCCACAAATGTAATAAAATCCAGGATAAACTGGTTCAGTTCCATCTTTGAAACCCCAACCCCCAATAACTTTGAAATTATGTTCACATTCAGTGGAACCAATGAATTTATTGTTATAATAATCTGTTTCCTTTCTATGGAGACAGAGTTTTTCTTTCTTTTTGAAATCCAACAACATAGCAGCTTGAGTCTTGCCATTAGAGGTAAACTCTTTTTTTTCAGCCCATTTAGGGATCTTCCTTTTATGATCAGATGATTTCTTATGGAAATCCTGTCTCCTTTTCTCTACTAAATTTAGAAAAATCTTTTCTTTCTCCTGTAATGTATATTTTAAATTGTTTTTGTGTGCTTCGGCTATGTCTATTGATCCTATTGTTAGAAAATAATCTCCCATAAAGTGTGTAGAATTTCTAGTGCTTGAAATACGATTCAAATTTCTGCGTAAAGGAACTTCAGAAAATACTACATCAAAATTTGAATAATAACATTGTAATTTTCCAGTTCTATAATATAAACTAGCTACATGAAATAACATAGGTCAGAGGTAAGTGATGGTAACTGACCCCTTCAGCTACTGATGTTAGCAACTTCATGCACACGTAGCAATCACTGATTTACATAGCTTCTACATAATATAGAAACAAATTAGCAAATACATTTAAATGAGTTCTATTTCTAGCTTCTCTATAATGTAAATCTCCCTCATATGGTGCTTCTAAACCTACTCCAGGTTGCTTAAGACTAACTGCTTTCTCATATGTTTGTGTATCTACTTTCTTAGGTGAATCTACTTGCTCAGGTATATTAGTTTTATTCTGCATTTCTTTGCTCATTAGGTAAGGTATAGCTAATGTCAATCCAAACCATACTATAATTACTATTACTATACTACATGTGCATATTCTACAACATGTCTTTAGACAATTTCTTTTCGGTCTTCCGTTAACATTATAATCAGCCATTTCTGACTAAGGAGATTTTATCTCCTCTTTGTAACTTTTCCACAGATTTTAACATGTGATTCTTTTCACAAGTTGGTCTCACTTCTTCGTCAGTCTGATCAACAATCAGTTCTTTATCACTCAGTTCTAGATTTTCAAAATCTTCAAGTATGGTGTAGTGTAGTTCCTATGTTCCCAATAGGCTCTGCACATTGGAATAGTATATCCTATAGATTAGACGTAGGACTGAGGTCGACTAGGTCTCTATCGAATATACTAGACTTAAATGTGTGTGCCAGCTAGCTCAGAGGTCACTAGAAACTTTCTCGAATTCACAAGAAGGGATTAGTCTCTGACAACTGCATAAACATGACAACTTTGTTTCCCCAAGATAAAACGTATCTTCAGAGTCGTGGAAACAATAGATAGATATTTCACTCAGTCAATCGTGCATGCTTCGTTTTACTAGAGGTGCAGAGAATGTAGAAAGACAGGCGTTTTCAATAAAAGGATTTATTGAACAGTCGTCTTTCTCAAGCATAAGAAATGAACTGCTACAATCGTAAAACTGTTTATAAAATATAATGCATACAGTATAAAGAGTAGAATAAAATAATACTGTAAGAGCATGGTATGGTTCCTAAACCATTTATAAATACATACATAAATAACAGAGGCTAAAAGTACTCAACTGGTGCTTCTAAAATACGCCTACCCCGATGTACCTAACCTAAGCTTAGTACGAGGGAAGAAGTAAGCGAGGTGTAGCGTAAATGTAGTATTCTTTTGCCAAGAGTCTGCCCAAGAGATCTCTAAGGGTCTAATCAGCTCCATACCTTAGTTTAGAATGAAGAATGTCGGTCTCGGGACTCGATTTCCCAACAACCCACAATGGTAGCTTGGAAACACTGGAGCTGGATTTCTCGGCAGGAGAAAAGACAGCGTCTCTCTCAGTGCGTCTGCTGGAGGATCGTTTTCCTTCGGCACTTGCTGTAGCAGGGAGCATCGGGCAAGTAGATAGTCGAACTGCTCCAAACCACTGTGTGTTTGCTTGGGCGAGTGTGGGCATATTTATACCGTGAAGGTTTCGAGTTTGATGTACAGTTGGAAATAATAACGTCATCAAAGAGTCTCAGTTCTTTGAAAACTCCATGAGTTCTTGTACAAATCAATATTCATGCAAGGGGAAGTCCCTAGCTGCTGAAGCTGAGTTTTTCCAAGAAATTGTTGTGGATTTTCAGAACTAGTGGAAGTAGCCCTGCCGAATTTTGGACTGCATGAGCTATGCCTAAATATGGTTATGATTTCTATGCCTATATAAGGAAATGGTGAATTATACCTATATAATGGCATGAATCGGGAAACTTACAATAGGGTCCTAAAATAATACATAACAGTAGGTCCACTCGGGTCCTTTGAACTTGTTATTCAGTATTTTCAAATGTGGACTTCTCCTTCTTGGTTGCTCTGTGGATGGTCCAGCTTGGTGTGAAATTTCATTCACTTGCTCTGGTTCTTCATTTATTGTCTTAAGGTGAAATGTCAGTCTTTTGGCAAAACCAGGCCATTTATCTCCTTTTCTGAGGCTTTTAGCTGGCACTGTGCTTTGACTTTCTTCAGATGCTCTTTAATTTCGTTCAGTTGTGGCACTACTTGTTCTTCGTCAACTTCTGAATTCCTCTCTATCTTACTTGATCCAGGGCTTATTTTTGTTTCTTCTGCCTGGATACTAATCTGGCCTTGTTCAGGATTTTGCTGCATTTGACTTTGACTTTAAGTTTGACATTGTTCTTCTTCTTCTTCATGAACACGTTTTTCTAGCACTACCTAGTCCGGCTCAGGTCTTTGGATTTCTTGATTGTCTTCTGCCTGAGCTTTTGCCCTAATACCTATCTTTCCCCCCTCAGACTCTGGAGTTCTGGCTGGAGTTTCAAATGTCTGAGTACATCAATCTTTCCTTATCTGGTCCTCCGCAGAATTACTATTGACTTGGATTTCTGTAATCTGAGTACATTCTTCTATTCCTGTCTCATCCTCACTATCACTCCGTCTATCTAGATAGGTTTGACTTCTGGTTCTCACAAATTCTGCAGGTATGTCAACTACTGGAATCCATTCATCCTGACTGGTGCTTGGTTGTTCCTCATCAACTACTTTGGGATCAACTTCTTGAGACCCCTCAGCTGCACAACCTTCAGCTTCTACTTCATCAGGTTCGGTCACCCTCTTAGTGTGACTGGCATGGATCCAATTTGGAATTCACCTGAACTTCACAGCTGTGGTGGTGACCAATATCACTTGATGTGGCTCTCCCCTAGGCAAGATTCTCGAGTATGTTCTTTTATCACTACCCAGTCACCTGGATTCAGGCCATGTGCTGGAGTTCATTGCGTCTTCCCCAACCTGGTGAGAGATAGAATGCACATGGTCATAGAATGCACAATTCTTTGCAGTACTCAAGTACTAAAACATAGGATATATTTATCAGCTTGTGTCAGGGTACCTATGCCTGCCTCATTGCTCTTCCCATGAGTATTTCATGGTGACTCAACGCTGTTTTTTTTATCTGGAATGCTTCTGAGTCCCATCAGAACCAGAGGTAAAGCATCAGGCCTCTCCAATCGGTTAGACTCATACATCTTCCACAATTGTGACTTAATTGTGCCATTCAGTTGTTCTACCACTATAGAAGCCTCTGGGTGGTATGCACAGTGCAGCTTTTGCTCAATTTGGAATGCTTCACAGATCAGACAAATTATTTCATTATTAAAATGAGACCCGTGGTATGATTCAATCATTACTGGAAAACCGAAACGTGGTATGAGTTCCCTCAGTAGTAGTTTAGCTATTCGGACAAGTCGGACAATCTAACTAGCTAAGCCTATCTTAGTTATACTATTTTCCAGGGCAGTGGAACCACCCCTCAATGTTGCAAATGTGTGTATTCCCTCAATTTGATTGGTCAAAAGATGAGGAGAGGTCATCACACCATGCCACTTATGAGGTCACTTGATTCAATAATGCAAATTATCTTCCCGCCCATAACTTTAATTTTCCCATGCATTTAATTCCACCCAAAAATGAATGTTCTAATAGTGAATACATTGTTAAACAATTTATCAAAGTTTCTTCCTCTCGAGAGGTCGCGGGGGGACCTTCCCAGGCGCATCTTCAGGCAAGACTGTCGTTGGCATGGATTCAATGCCATGGCTTTTGGACTCTTGAGAACGCAGCACATGTGCAGTCGCGGGACCAAGATGGAGCAACATTGTACTTGATTGGTCCAAACATGAGCTAATAGCAAAGTCAAAAAGAACAATTTTAGAACAAAGTATAAATTAATGTTAATGTTAATGTTAATGTTAGTTGGTGTTTTGTAGAGCGCTCGGCTACTCCGAGGAGTGTCTCTGCGCTTTAATGACCTACAGTGGAAACAGGGTGGCAGGCGGCGAGGGGGCAGGCCTACTGAACATAAAGCCAGGATTTTAGGTCCTTCCTAAGGCCAACAGTTTGGTATTCCTGCGAAGAGTAATCTGCAGGGTATTCCAGAGCAGAGGCGCCAGACGTTTGAAAGATCGGCCACCAGTCCGTACTCTTCTTATAACTGGGACCACGGCCAGAGCCTGCGACTCTGACCTTAGAGATCTGGCAGGCTGATAGAGAGCCAGCCACTTCTGAATGTATTTGGCTCCAGTAGCATGAAGAGCCTTGTGGGCCAAAGTAAGTGCCTTGAAAACTATCCATTTCAGAATAGGCAACCAGTGAAGAGTGTAAAGGAGGTCAGATGCTCTGGCTCGCCTATGTAGGCCAAAAATGGCCAGAGCCGCCGAGTTCTGAACCACCTGTAGACGTTTGAGAAGATACTCCGGCAGGCCCAAGTACAGGATTTTGGCATAGTCAAGCCACAATCGAATAAGGGTTTGCACTATAGTTTTCCTGTGTGCCAACGATAGCAAGGGAATGAACTTACAGAGCATCTTAAGGAGGCCGAAACATGTTCCTGTTAAACCAAGAATCTGGGACTTCAGCGTTAAACCGTTATCGATATTAACTCCCAGATTCTTGGCCATCGTAGATGCCGACGATGGAGGAAACATATTTACAGGCCACCAATCCTGCCAACTTGGATCAGACCAACAGCCGAAAAAGAGTACCTCAGATTTGTCTGAGTTACACTTGAGGCTGTTTAGCTGGAACCATTTAAAAACAGCCCCAAGGCACCCTCGGATGTTCTCACCGTCGAGCTCAGACCCCTTCCCACACGTGAAGAGGAGCTGAGTGTCGTCGGCATACAACACGATCTAGGCCCCAAACTACTCCGCCAGTTCTGCCAGAGGGGTCATAAAGATATTAAAAAGAGTAGGGCTCAAAACAGAGCCCTGGGGAACTCCGACCTCCAGTGGCGGCACTACCGCAGAATAAGGGGGGGCCCAGACCGTTTGACAGCGCCCCGCTAAAAAAGATCTAAACCAGCTTAATGCCCTGTATACCACTTATCTCTACTCTATACCCATTACTTTATTTTAACTACAGCATTAGGAATTAATCAGTCCGAACAATTTAGCAAAAGCAGCAATGCAAGCGTTAGCACATGAAAACATTGAGCAGCCATCTTTGTTCTAGCGCGCCGAAGCAACGTTTTCCCACCAAGCTAAGAATACGTCACGTCACATGAGTGTGAACGACGCATGCGCAGAAAGTTCCCGCGTTCCGGGGCCATTTTAAGACACTTGAGTTACGGTTAGTAAAAAGCACATTGAAAAGCTTACCCTAGATACTAGAAATGTCACGTGGTACATTGTTAATAAGACAAAACATGTTTATTAGTGTATTACAGTTTATTTTGAGAGAGTAGAGTACAAGCAAGTCCCTTTACGAGTGAAACCATGCTCCATCAATCCCCTATTTGATGATATTTTATATCATCACAAATTACAGAAACAGATGCCAACTTTTCAACATTTACTCATTTCTATTTCTTCAAACACTCTTTTAGGTTTTTCACCATTATTCATGTGGAATTTCTTTAATCTTTTTATACAGATCCCCATTTAATTATTCAAGCTCGATTTCACAGAATTTTCTTTTCTTCCCTTTCTGATTTGCTTTATATGTCTTTTTATGTTTACGACATTTGCAACAAATTATTATCCCTAAAATCAGTAGGGCCAGTTCCACTATTGGCATCAGTATTCTACCTACAAAACTCTTTCCTACGTTAGAAAACCAACTACCTATTGAAGAGAGACCATTAATTAGTCTCTTCAATGCACTGTCAACCTCCAGTGGTTTCAATTCTTCTCTCAAATGTGTAATATTTCT
Source organism: Lissotriton vulgaris (assembly GCF_964263255.1). Lineage (NCBI taxonomy): Eukaryota > Metazoa > Chordata > Amphibia > Caudata > Salamandridae > Lissotriton > Lissotriton vulgaris. The sequence goes on from NW_028246274.1 coordinate 147,013, forward strand.
TGTGCACTTCTTAATTTCTACGCTTTCATCTAGAATGTAAGTGCAACAATGTTGCGTCTTCAACATTCTACAGACTCCGCCCTCTTTTGCCAATAATATATCAAGAGCAAGTCGATTTTGCAAAACCCATGATCTTACTGCAACTAGTTTAGTATTGACCATTTAAAATCCACTAGCAGTGCCAATCGATAAGCGATCCACCACTGTTGACAATTTTCAAATTCTATGAGTGTTCAGAACTACTCCCACTGAAGGTATTATTGCACTAAATATGTCACCTACAATTTCAGCAAATGACACTCTTTTACTACGAGTTAATCCATTAGTTTGTTCATTGCTTCCAGTGATTTTCTTCACATGGTACACCTTTGGGAATACTATTCAAAAATAGCACCTCCCATACCAATGATCAGGCAATTTAAAATAGGCCTTGTTCCCACAAATGTAATAAAATCCAGGATAAACTGGTTCAGTTCCATCTTTGAAACCCCAACCCCCAATAACTTTGAAATTATGTTCACATTCAGTGGAACCAATGAATTTATTGTTATAATAATCTGTTTCCTTTCTATGGAGACAGAGTTTTTCTTTCTTTTTGAAATCCAACAACATAGCAGCTTGAGTCTTGCCATTAGAGGTAAACTCTTTTTTTTCAGCCCATTTAGGGATCTTCCTTTTATGATCAGATGATTTCTTATGGAAATCCTGTCTCCTTTTCTCTACTAAATTTAGAAAAATCTTTTCTTTCTCCTGTAATGTATATTTTAAATTGTTTTTGTGTGCTTCGGCTATGTCTATTGATCCTATTGTTAGAAAATAATCTCCCATAAAGTGTGTAGAATTTCTAGTGCTTGAAATACGATTCAAATTTCTGCGTAAAGGAACTTCAGAAAATACTACATCAAAATTTGAATAATAACATTGTAATTTTTCAGTTCTATAATATAAACTAGCTACATGAAATAACATAGGTCAGAGGTAAGTTATGGTAACTGACCCCTTCAGCTACTGATGTTAGCAACTTCATGCACACGTAGCAATCACTGATTTACATAGCTTCTACATAATATAGAAACAAATTAGCAAATACATTTAAATGAGTTCTATTTCTAGCTTCTCTATAATGTAAATCTCCCTCATATGGTGCTTCTAAACCTACTCCAGGTTGCTTAAGACTAACTGCTTTCTCATATGTTTGTGTATCTACTTTCTTAGGTGAATCTACTTGCTCAGGTATATTAGTTTTATTCTGCATTTCTTTGCTCATTAGGTAAGGTATAGCTAATGTCAATCCAAACCATACTATAATTACTATTACTATACTACATGTGCATATTCTACAACATGTCTTTAGACAATTTCTTTTCGGTCTTCCGTTAACATTATAATCAGCCATTTCTGACTAAGGAGATTTTATCTCCTCTTTGTAACTTTTCCACAGATTTTAACATGTGATTCTTTTCACAAGTTGGTCTCACTTCTTCGTCAGTCTGATCAACAATCAGTTCTTTATCACTCAGTTCTAGATTTTCAAAATCTTCAAGTATGGTGTAGTGTAGTTCCTATGTTCCCAATAGGCTCTGCACATTGGAATAGTATATCCTATAGATTAGACGTAGGACTGAGGTCGACTAGGTCTCTATCGAATATACTAGACTTAAATGTGTGTGCCAGCTAGCTCAGAGGTCACTAGAAACTTTCTCGAATTCACAAGAAGGGATTAGTCTCTGACAACTGCATAAACATGACAACTTTGTTTCCCCAAGATAAAACGTATCTTCAGAGTCGTGGAAACAATAGATAGATATTTCACTCAGTCAATCGTGCATGCTTCGTTTTACTAGAGGTGCAGAGAATGTAGAAAGACAGGCGTTTTCAATAAAAGGATTTATTGAACAGTCGTCTTTCTCAAGCATAAGAAATGAACTGCTACAATCGTAAAACTGTTTATAAAATATAATGCATACAGTATAAAGAGTAGAATAAAATAATACTGTAAGAGCATGGTATGGTTCCTAAACCATTTATAAATACATACATAAATAACAGAGGCTAAAAGTACTCAACTGGTGCTTCTAAAATACGCCTACCCCGATGTACCTAACCTAAGCTTAGTACGAGGGAAGAAGTAAGCGAGGTGTAGCGTAAATGTAGTATTCTTTTGCCAAGAGTCTGCCCAAGAGATCTCTAAGGGTCTAATCAGCTCCATACCTTATTTTAGAATGAAGAATGTCGGTCTCGGGACTCGATTTCCCAACAACCCACAATGGTAGCTTGGAAACACTGGAGCTGGATTTCTCGGCAGGAGAAAAGACAGCGTCTCTCTCAGTGCGTCTGCTGGAGGATCGTTTTCCTTCGGCACTTGCTGTAGCAGGGAGCATCGGGCAAGTAGATAGTCGAACTGCTCCAAACCACTGTGTGTTTGCTTGGGCGAGTGTGGGCATATTTATACCGTGAAGGTTTCGAGTTTGATGTACAGTTGGAAATAATAACGTCATCAAAGAGTCTCAGTTCTTTGAAAACTCCATGAGTTCTTGTACAAATCAATATTCATGCAAGGGGAAGTCCCTAGCTGCTGAAGCTGAGTTTTTCCAAGAAATTGTTGTGGATTTTCAGAACTAGTGGAAGTAGCCCTGCCGAATTTTGGACTGCATGAGCTATGCCTAAATATGGTTATGATTTCTATGCCTATATAAGGAAATGGTGAATTATACCTATATAATGGCATGAATCGGGAAACTTACAATAGGGTCCTAAAATAATACATAACAGTAGGTCCACTCGGGTCCTTTGAACTTGTTATTCAGTATTTTCAAATGTGGACTTCTCCTTCTTGGTTGCTCTGTGGATGGTCCAGCTTGGTGTGAAATTTCATTCACTTGCTCTGGTTCTTCATTTATTGTCTTAAGGTGAAATGTCAGTCTTTTGGCAAAACCAGGCCATTTATCTCCTTTTCTGAGGCTTTTAGCTGGCACTGTGCTTTGACTTTCTTCAGATGCTCTTTAATTTCGTTCAGTTGTGGCACCACTTGTTCTTCGTCAACTTCTGAATTCCTCTCTATCTTACTTGATCCAGGGCTTATTTTTGTTTCTTCTGCCTGGATACTAATCTGGCCTTGTTCAGGATTTTGCTGCATTTGACTTTGACTTTAAGTTTGACATTGTTCTTCTTCTTCTTCATGAACACGTTTTTCTAGCACTACCTAGTCCGGCTTAGGTCTTTGGATTTCTTGATTGTCTTCTGCCTGAGCTTTTGCCCTAATACCTATCTTTCCCCCCTCAGACTCTGGAGTTCTGGCTGGAGTTTCAAATGTCTGAGTACATCAATCTTTCCTTATCTGGTCCTCCGCAGAATTACTATTGACTTGGATTTCTGTAATCTGAGTACATTCTTCTATTCCTGTCTCATCCTCACTATCACTCTGTCTATCTAGATAGGTTTGACTTCTGGTTCTCACAAATTCTGCAGGTATGTCAACTACTGGAATCCATTCATCCTGACTGGTGCTTGGTTGTTCCTCATCAACTACTTTGGGATCAACTTCTTGAGACCCCTCAGCTGCACAACCTTCAGCTTCTACTTCATCAGGTTCGGTCACCCTCTTAGTGTGACTGGCATGGATCCAATTTGGAATTCACCTGAACTTCACAGCTGTGGTGGTGACCAATATCACTTGATGTGGCTCTCCCCTAGGCAAGATTCTCGAGTATGTTCTTTTATCACTACCCAGTCACCTGGATTCAGGCCATGTGCTGGAGTTCATTGCGTCTTCCCCAACCTGGTGAGAGATAGAATGCACATGGTCATAGAATGCACAATTCTTTGCAGTACTCAAGTACTAAAACATAGGATATATTTATCAGCTTGTGTCAGGGTACCTATGCCTGCCTCATTGCTCTTCCCATGAGTATTTCATGGTGACTCAACGCTGTTTTTTTTATCTGGAATGCTTCTGAGTCCCATCAGAACCAGAGGTAAAGCATCAGGCCTCTCCAATCGGTTAGACTCATACATCTTCCACAATTGTGACTTAATTGTGCCATTCAGTTGTTCTACCACTATAGAAGCCTCTGGGTGGTATGCACAGTGCAGCTTTTGCTCAATTTGGAATGCTTCACAGATCAGACAAATTATTTCATTATTAAAATGAGACCCGTGGTATGATTCAATCATTACTGGAAAACCGAAACGTGGTATGAGTTCCCTCAGTAGTAGTTTAGCTACAGTGATGCTAGCATTCCTGTGGGTTGAGTAGGCTTTCACCTATTTTGAAAATAAGCAGACAATGACAAGAACGTACTTCAGTCCTCGGCAATGGGGAAATTGGATGAAATCAATCTGGAGTCATATGAAGGGACCTTCTGCCTTTCCAATCTTTCCTGGCAACACTACAGTTCTCTTACCAGGATTCATTCGTTGGCAGGTTATACACCTCTGGCAAAGACTCTCTGCTACGTTCCTGAATCTCGCATTGAACCAACTCTTTCTAAACTGCCTAATCATCTCATCTCTACCTATGTGTGAACTTCCATGATACATCCTAGCCATAGGAGCAAACATACAATTTGATAACACAGGTCTCCCATCAAGGTAAATAATATCACCATCCTCAACCCTTCTTCGACATCCTATTTTCTCCCACTATACCTTTTCCTTTATTTCTGCCTCATTTTGCAAATCTCTCATTTCTTCCCATGTTTTCACTCTTTCAAGCAACATAAATTGGCAGCTGTTTCCATGGGCATTGATTTTCTTATTTATTTCCATCTTATGTTTGGCACAATGCTGGGCTAGTTGGTCAGCATATCGGTTACCTGCTGTCACTCTGTCATTTCCAGATTGGTGGGCAACACACTTGACCATAGCCACTTCTTTTGGTAATTGAATTGCTTCCAATAAGTCTTTTACATAATGTCCATTCTTAATAGTACCTGAAGAAGTCAGAAACTCCCTTTGCATCCATAGTTGGCCAAAGTCATGCACAACTCATACTGACTGTCAGTGTATATGGTTACTTTCAAATTTTTCCCAAATTTACAGGCTCTTGTCAATGCAACTAATTTTGCTACTTGTGCAGACTTGACTCCAGGAAAATCGGATGATTCCACTGGACCCCACAAAGTACACACAGCATAAGCCACACTTAATCCTCCTTCCTCATGTCTCATCCACAAACAGCTCATATTCAAATGTCAACAATGGCTCTTTTATGTCTGGTCGGGGCTTAGTACTGTATTCTGTGAGGTCAATGCAATCATGCTCGATTTCCCCTTTCATTTCTGTTACGTATGAATCAGGTAACAGTGTGGTTGGATTTAAGACAGAGCATCTGGCAATGGTCACATTACCTGCACCTAGAAAAATTCTCTCATACTTAGTCAGCCGACTAGGAGTCAAATACAAAGAACGTGTTCTGGTTAACAGAATCACCACTGAGTGTGGAACAAACACAGTAACAAGGTGTTTCATAATAATAGTGGATCACTTTGTTCAAGACTCATGCAAGTTGCAGCTAGTGCTTTCAAGCATCCTGGCAATGCAGATGCCACAGGATCCACTGTGGATGAAAAAAATGCCACAGGACGTCTCATTAAACCATGAGATTGGGTCAGAACAGTCAATGCACAATTGTTGGGTGCATCACAAAACAATGACAATTTCTTTGAATAATCAGGCATCCCTAAGGCTGGAGCTGAGCAGAGACAGTCTCGCAGCTTCAAGAAGGCAGTCATGCTTTTGTCATTCCAATCTACTGGGTCTTTTGTTCTTTTCGTTGTCATTTGTATCAGGGGTTTAGCTAGGATTGCAAATCCCACAATCCACTGCCTGCAGTAACCTACAACTCCAAGAAAAATTCTGATTTCTTTCTGTGTCTGAGGTAGATTCATGTTTCTGATTATTTTGATTCTTTCAGAGGTAACTCTTCTGACAACTCTTTCTATCTGGTGCCCCAGATACTTTACCGATGTGGTACAGAATTGTAACTTTTCAGGTGACACTTTATGCCCTCCTTCTGCCACATGATTCAGCAAAGCAATGGTATCAACTACACAGTCATTTCGAGTTTTAGACGCCACCAACAGGTCGTCTATGTATTGCTCCAGGGCAAACTGGGCAAGACCAGAGATTCAAGGCACTTTTTCAAAATCTGGTTAAAAATCGATTGACTTTCTGTGTACCCCTGAGGGACACGATTCCAAACGTAAACATGGTAGTTGAATTTGAACAAGAAAAGGTATTTGCTATCTGGATGTAATGGTACGGAGACAAATGCCTGGCACAAATCAATTACTGTGAACCATCCGGCTCCCCACGGTATCTGATACAGGATCACTGCAGGATTTAGCACAACTGGACAACATTTTACAATCCTTTTACAATCCTATATTTCCCGCTCGGTTTCTTTATGCCAATTATTGGCATGACGTCATGAAAAAGTACCATCAAGTCATAGCATTTCTGAAAGGAAAAGTACCCCTGAAAGAAACAGATTGGACAAGAATAGACAGAACTACCCAAAATAAAGATGAATCAGTACATGCATATTATGAACGTCTTTACGAGTATTTAAGCAGTACAGTGGTTTGGAAAGCATTGACACAAAAGACATGACACATTTTATTTATCGATTCGTGTCAGGGTTAAAGCCAGAAATTTCGCAAATGATTAAAGATCATAAAATCTGCTGGCAGGCCAAGCCGGTAGATGAAATACTTAGGTATGCAAAATATTGTGTGGACGAAATTGCCAATAAACAAAAGAATATAGAAGAAAAAGTAATGTGGGCACAGGTAAAATTAACAGAGCAGCAGGAACTCCAGTTAAATCAATTGAAACATAATCAGAATCAAGGAGATGGAAATGGGGGTAAACCAAGAGGTAGAATGAACAGACAGGAAGCCAAGAAAAAATGTCCTTGTCATGGGTGCGGAAAAATGGGGCGTTGGAGGAACGCGTATAAGGCTGTATTGAGTAACAATGTGCAAAATGATCATTTGAATCCACAGATGCAGAATGGGGTGTCAAGGGAGCCACAGCAACAGGTAATACAGAACCAGTTACCACTTGTACCTATGCCAGATTCTGGGAGCCAAGCAAATTACAAAGTGGATACCGCAAATTGGGAGGGAAATGGAAGGAGAGACGCAGTGACATCACACTTTCTTTTGAGTGACTCATTTTTTGAGGAATTTAGTTACTGACGATGCTGGAGAGGGGAGGACAAGGAGGGCATGCTTGGCGCATCCTTGCCGGTAAATCAGTCAGATCCATACATTGAGGAAAAAGTTGAGGGAAATTATGTTACCTTTTTGTTGGATACTGGCGCTACCCGTTCTACTGTGAGAACAGCAGACATTCCAAACCTACCCCTCTCGGGAGAAGCGATCCAAGTAGTTGGCGTTTCTAATAAACAAATTAGTACCCCTGTTACAGAATCTATGGAAATCAGAATAGGTAATTTTAAAGAAATGCACAAATTTGTAGTGTGCGACTCCAGTACAGTAAAACGTTTAGGTAGGGACTTACTGTGCAAAATGAATTGTACAATCTTCTGTACCCCGAGAGGTGTTGAAATTCAAACCCCAGAGGAAGATGGAGTTTATGAATTAATGTTGGCCAAACAAGAAACTGAAAATAAAAAGATGTTAGTGGAAGATCTCCCAAAAGAATTGCAGCATATAGTGAATCCTGAAGTGTGGGATTGCACTGGAAATGATGTAGGATTAATTGCAAATGTTGACCCGGTAACAGCGACAGTGAAAGAAGGTGCAGTTTACCCAAACATTCGACAATACATAATGAGCCCAGAAATAGAAGCAGGTGTTGCAGCAGCAATGCAAGCGTTAGCACATGAAAAAATTGAGCAGCCATCTTCAGTTCTACTGCGCAGAAGCAAAGTTTTTCCACCAAGATAAGAATACGTCACGTCACCTGAGTGTGACGGACGAATGCGCAGAAAGTTCCAGCGTTGCAGCGGCCATGTTAAGACACTCGAGTTACTGTTAGTATAAAGCACATTGAAAAGCTTCCCCTAGATTCTAGAAATGTCGTGTGGTGCATTGTTAATATGACAAAACATGTTTATTAGAGTATTACAGTTTATTTTGAAAGGGCTGAGTACAAGCAAGTGCCTTTACGTGTGAAACCTTGCTCCATCACTAGGCGCAGCACCAAGCAGTGTTGATTGCCTGTTGCTGGATTGTCTGTGGGTGGGGCATCGTGCAAAAAGGAGTCAGAATTTGGTTCCACAACCCTCCATAGCACTGAAAGCTACACGGTTCAAGGTAGGATACTGGAGATGGTAGTATGTAGGAAATGATGTGGGGACAGGAAGTACTACACAAGTTGGACAGTGTGTGGGGCAAGGAAAGCAGGGAGGTGACTAAAACTGTGATGGTAATGGGGGTCATGAGTTAGGACTTCACCTGAGGGAGAGAGCTTAGAGAAGTAGACTGCTGCCAAGCAGCAAAAATGTATTTGCATCCTTCTGTGACACCAGAAGTAGTTTCCTGCTACTACATAGTGCAACTAAAATGACATGAACTTTCCATCTAGTGACGCTTAAAAGAAATGCAAAACTGTGAGCTGGAACCCTGTGCAACTGTGCACAGCTTTATTTCTTACCTTGTCTAGTCCTGGGGAGAAAAGTGAGCAATGCCTTCTGGTTTAGGCTGAGTTGGATCTCAGCAACCAGTAAGGATGAGATGCAGAGCAAAAGCAGAGAAATTACACTGACAACCTGATGTTACAATAAAAGCAGTAAACACTACAACAACATCACAGCAATCCATACTTGGCAGTGTTCCAAAAGGCTGAAACTCACAAACATAAACCTGCTGGGGGACAGCATGTGTGGCGCCAGCTCTGCTCTCGGTGCTCCACGACAGAGCCCGCTGGCTTCGAGCAGTTAGACATTCTCTCGGTGGGAGCTGGTTATGAGCAAGGTCACACACAACTCTTTTATTGAGTTACGGGGGGCGGCAAAAATCGGGGAGTTTGAAGCGTGCCACTCCCACTCGTCGCTGCTTGAATAGATAAGGCAGTTTGGTGTGTGTGGGAATGTGTATGGATTATGGGGTAAAGGTCGTATTAACGTGAACTGTAAAGCGATGTTATGATTGGGAAAGTATAAAAGAGGTGTGTGATAAAAAAAATAATAGGTTGATGTTCTTTATCTGAAACTAAATAAAGGACCCGCAGTAAAATATAGCTTTTTTAAGTGTCCTCAACCCTGCTGAAGCAACATCCTGTTATGTTTAAAAAAAAATGTTCTATGACTTGTCTTACAGTTATAACGGGTCGGGAATACTACAAGCACCATAATGAATGGAAAGTAGCATAGCTGGGGCAAAGCTACTTGCACCTCCTCTGGTATTTCTCGGTAGCAGCTTTAAAGGTTTTTGTGTTTGGCTTTGTGGCTGGTCCACTGTATAGTAGAGCCGTGTCTGTAGTGCCCTTTGCAGTGGACCGTTGTCGATACACTGCCTGTAGTGCATACTATAGTAGAGCCGTGTCTGTAGTGCCCACTGCTGTGCAACAGTGCCTGAACATTGTCTCCAGTGCTCACCGCAGTACACCAGTGCCTCTACAGCCCAGTGCAGTGCAGCAACGCCTGAGCATTGCCTCCAGTGCTTTTTCATTTTTTTTCTAAATTAGCCTAAAATGCACTATTTGCCCTTTTTTCTTTCAAAAACTTCTCAGACGAAGAACCCCTCCCCCTGATCTTGACTTCAATCGGTTGGGCTCACTTGGGCCTAACTTTTTTACACTTTTGAAAAATTACCAGCTGCCACTGCTTTACTTATTTTACAAGCTCAAACAGATAAGATGAATGCTTAAAAAAAAAAAAAAGCATTTTGATGTCAAATGTGCTACATATGAATGGTACTCAGCATTATCTCGAAGTCTGTTATAATGTTCTGTGATTATACTGAATAAGCAACTACCTATGTTATGATATTGACATCTCTTTATTAATGTAATAATTGTAATTTCACACTGCTTTTTTAACCTTCTTGCTTTCTCAAATCTGCTTGAAAATGCACAATTTGCCCACACTTTTCCCAAAATTTCTCTGGGGACCCTCCTTATGCCGATCGAGCTTACTCACCGCGGTACGCCGCACCACTTTCAAATGTCACCAGCCGCCACTGTCCGATAGCATTATGCTCAATACTTGAGGGTAAGTCCACCTCATGTAGAATATTGTCCCGGGACCCTGCAGTATGTGCCAGAGGAATCAAACATTGCTTGTGATTGTCCAGAGGCAAAGTGCTGACACATAAGGATTTTGCATGTATAAACCCTAAGGTGGGTGCATGTACAGGATTCCTTTGCTCCCACCCATATAATGTCCCAGGTCCCCAAGGGAATTTAGGTATTGCGTTTCTTCTGCCATTTTATCATGTATTTACATTTGTGAGGTTGAAGATATTTCCCTAAAATTGCATAAACATTTGTTTTTCCCTTAGCGATTTTATTGTAAAAGAAAAAGAATTCTATAAGTATCTTATCTTGATTCACTCATTTCTGCAGGGGTCAATCAATCCAAAAAGACTTTATTCGACCAAACCTGGTCATAATAGCACATAATGTAAAAACACAAAAACATTAAAAAATAGCACCAAAAATACAATAGCAAAAATATATAACCGTCTTTTCAAAGACTGAGAAAACAATAAGATAATTTATATTGCAAAAAATATCATATTTTCCTTCGTAGCAAAATATGGTTGTGCAAAATACTAGGCAGTTCATAAGATCAATGTGGCCTAAGCCATCTATACAGCAGATAAATTAAAATTCAATGAGCAATTGGGTCAGCTGAGAGAGAAATTAGAACTCTAACCTGTAATACAAACAGCATAAAATAAATCAATTTGTTAAGGCTGGTAAAATAACAGACAAATGTTTAGTGTTCTTATAGGACAGTAAAAAACAGAATATAAACGTTGCATAATCTTTCCTGAGATTTATAGCAGCAGTGATATAATTAAGTGTGGGTATACAGATTTCAGGTGAGGCTAAATATTGAATATATGCAAGGCCTTCTTTATGTGAGGAAAAGTGCTTGTGCAGAGGTTTGGGGCATAAAAATCTAACCCTTAACATAACATACAATGTGCAAAATAGCATAAATTGTACAGTTGTTTTGGTTGAAACATCGTCACACAGGTTTAAAAAAAAAAAAAGAAGTAACCCAAGAACCAACCTTGGGAAGGACAACTAAATGACGAATTAGATGTAGGGGCCGATCACGATGCTGTTATAAAGCCTCCGGCTGCTAGTTGGAAACTTTCCGACCACGGTCGGAGACTTTCCCACCAACACGGTCAGTTGCGGTCCGACCACTGAATTACAAAGTCGTGGTCGAAGCATGAACTGACCGGTCATTCCTACTTTGTTCCAACTGGCTCTCGAAGTCTTCCGGGCTGGTCATAAACGCCCCATAATCCCCTATGGATGGGGTTTCCGCCATTGGATTACAATGTCAGTTTCCCACAACCTTTCTGTGCTGGCATTTCCAACATGGAAAGCCTGTCGGAAAGCGACTTTAGGTGCCCCTAGCAGGGACTAGCCTTGCCTCCGTGCTCTACAGCTGGTAACCGAGGGGTACCTAGGGTGCCCCCCTGTAAATTCATGCACTGGTTGCAGGTACCATGGGGTGGCAGCCACAGGGTGCAGGGCTTTATAAACACACCTATTTCTTTATAGGAGCCTGTATTACAGCCGATTTATGGCCGTAACACAAGCTCCCATAGAGAAATGTGAGTATCCAACCGAACAGTGTTTGGTCGCATCGTAATCAGGTGATCGGAACCACCGACCAGAGGTCGGTCGGTCCCGAGACCAAGACGGTGTCAGTCAGAGGCAACTCCTACTGAAACCGTAATAAGCCCCTATCTCTCAGCCTTGACAAGTAGAATCTATGCTGAGGATTAACACACCATATCAAACAGGTTTCAGTACCAGAAGAAATAGATATTTCAATGTAATTATTAATGGAACCTGAATCAAGCGATTTTATTATCCTGCCCTGTTCTCACCCATTCCTTTATCTGAGGTCCTATTTTTTTGGGGAGATTTAAAAAATCAATCAGACCGAAGGTGTAAAAGTTATTTTTTTTTACATAAGCCAGCCATGGGATAGCATTCCCATTAAGATTTAGGCAATCAATCAGAACTCACCTTGAAAGACGAGCCCTGTGGGTGCTCCTGAGTTTTAACCACAATAGCAGAGGAGCGAAATTAATAGTCTAACACAAAGTAGACCCCCCCTTCCGTATGTGTAATGAGAGTTGAGGTTGATTAAGCTAAAAGTCTAGCTAAAAACATGTTTTTAATCTTCTGCAGTTTCCCAGGAGTTATGTAACCCCATATACCTGCTCCATAAACATTCGGGGATGACATTTACTTTAATATACCTGGATCATTTTCTTAAATAGTTTCTGGCCCTATTTTTTTTGTAAATTGAAATATCATTTCCCCTGCAGCCCCCATCTTTTGTATTCTCTGGTTAATTAAAGCCTCCCATGACTCTTTCGCACTGATTAAGAGGCACAAATAGTTAAAGGTAGATACTTTCGCAATCAGCATCTAATCAATAGAATTGATTTTTTAATTAGTGGATTTAGGACCGCAGGTCATAATAGATGACTATTGGTATGTTACCCTGAGGCTAAAACTACTCATAACATTATTAAAACCATCTAAAAGACTTTGGAGGCCATTTGCTGTTAACCCTAAAAGAACTGTATAACAAAAATGGGCCTGGCTCTAATCAGTAAGGCTGAGCCCACTAAACCAAATACCAACCAAAATGCCAATACTGAAAACGATTTCAAATTAAATAAATGTCACCAGGATAACCAAACCAAGCGACCATAAACTCATGTTTCATTGTTGGTTCGTCTGATCTAATATATTTAAACATTGAATAAATTTCAAAGTCCGGCTTGACTTTTTTTCATTATAGTGCTTATTGTGGCCTATAATTATTGCAGTGTTTATTTTCCCCGTCAAGGACCGTTGTCTTTAGCTTAATTGATACCCCAGGTCCTTGCTTACCTAGTGAGTTCCCTTGTCTTTTAGTAAAAGTATTTTGCGCAATCGCTGGATTGCAAGGGATCAAATCCTATCTACTTCCTTTTGAAGTGAGCCCTTACTGTACCCCCTTGCTTGTTGTGTATCTTCCCACGTTGTCATTAATATGTCTGCCCCTCCACCTGTGTACTCACTAGAATATATTCAGAAGATTTGTGAAGGTCCCTCTCTATTTTCTGATACCACAGATAATACCCCTTCTACCACACCATCAGCTCTACCTGAGCAACTGGAGAAACTAAAGAAAAACTATGTACGCCTGGATTTGATGACCCTTATGTTGAGACAGTACTTAAAAGCAGAAATTATTCCAATAGGATTAATAGTAAGAAACATCCCTGGTATATTTACTGACAACCCGAAATACATCAAGGGGTTCAGCCACATTGGTACTACTTGTTCAAGGCATTGGCTTGTTTTAGGTATTGAAATAGCCACCAAGACACTCAGTACTCTACTAGTTGAGATTGAAGAAATTGAAAAAAAGATCAAAGATGACAGTCTAGTTCCTGACTCTAAAAAACTTCTAGACCAGGTTCAGAAAACAGTTGATGAGTTCCAACGAATTGAGCAGAACAAAAAGACTAATAAAGTCAAAAAAGACATTAAGTCTTTTCATATCGAATCAGCGTACCCATATCTCCAGAAGGATTTTTATTTAAATCGTTCTTACTCCAACCCCCGCAACACAAGACCCTGGGGTCGGTTTAATCAACGCCAAACATTGGTTGGCTTTTCCGACTCCTCAGTAGACCAATCTGAAAATTCGGACTCTAGCGATGACTCAGGCCCTTCTAATAGAAACCCTGTCCAAAATAGGAATCATTTTTTAGACAGAGGACAATCCAACACACCAGCCAGAGGGAGGGGGAAGAGGGTTCCCCGCTGGCACAACCCTCCAGGCGAGCGTCAAACGAGACAGAAATTCTACAAATGGTAGATTCCAACATGATTGAATCTCAGTCCATCCCTATTGTTAATCTGTCCATGCACACTCTATCTAATGTTGAATCCTCACTCCTTAGCAAAGGCCTCTCATTTGTGCCTACAACTCGTACTGACTTTCTAGAGCTCCAAACTGAACTTTTCAGATTTTATCGGAAGGTTCGCTTGGATGCCTTTTTTCAAATGAATCCTACGCCTATGATTACATCCAACACTCCATTTCAACCACCCTCTACCCTTCTACTCACGGCAGGTATGGTACCTCCAGAGGTCATTACCTTTGAGAAACTGGTTACTAAGTATCTAAATACACTGAAAGAAAGAAAAAGATTAATTCGCTACAATCTACCTCTAGCAGAGAAGAAAGCCATTAACTCACTTAAAAATCTTGAAACTCTTGTCATTAAAAGCGCGGATAAGGGTGGTGGGATTGTCCTACAAAATAGAGATGAGTACACTGCTGAAATTTTGAGACAACTTTCAAACACGGACCACTATATGAGACTCCCCACTAATCCCACCAAAGAATTACAAACAATAATTCTGAAAATCACCACAGAGGCTCTTGAATTAGGGATCATTAATCAAAAAGAGCACCAGTTTCTTAATACAAAATCGCCACATATGCCAGTAATTTACACCTTGCCTAAAATACACAAGAGCATTACCGCACCACCAGGATGTCCAATTGTATCTGTTCGATCCTTGAACCTCTGGGCAAATATGTCAACTTTTTTATCAAAGGATTTCGTACCAGAAACTCAATGCTATGTCAGAGACAGCATGGCCATGGTAAACTTCATTGAAGAAACACCCTTCATTGTAGGCAACCAGCTGCTGTGTACAATGGACGTCGAGCCCTTGTATACAAATATTCCCCAAACTGCTGCTTTACTGGTTACACATGACATTCTTGACACCAGGCCTAGACCACACCGTGTTCCCACAGTCTTTATACTCCAATTGTTGGAAATTTGTCTGACAAAGAATTTCTTTTCCTTTGACCAGCAGTATTTTCCACAAATCAAAGGCACTTCCATGGGGGCGATTTTTGCCCCCAACTTGGCTATACTATTCATGGATCAAATAGAGGCTCACTCCATCGAAGGTGTTACCCTCCAATCCCTTCTCATCAGACATCATTAGTTGGAAACGCTATATCGATGATATTTTCGTAATTTGGAATAGTGATGAAGGTTACTTGAATCTATTTATCCACTGGTTGAATAACAATTGTTGTGGGCTCACGTTTACCAGTTCCATTGACACTGAATCCATCCCATTTTTGGACTTAAACATATATCATCTTGATGGCCATTTACACACAAGGTTACATCGTAAACCCACTGAGAGGAACACATTGTTATCCTACCATAGCAACCATCCAAGAGCCCTTAGGGTTCCCTGCCCTATTCGCAGTTCCTCCGTATCAGATGGAATTGCTACGCCAAGGAAGACTACTTTAGGGAGGCTGTAGTATTGTCAGATAAGCTAAAACATAGGGGCTACCCCAACAGGCTAGTAAGAACAGCAGCCAAACGTGCCTGGTATTGCCCCAGGGAGGCACTCCTGTGTCCCAAAGATAAAGAATCCAACACAAGACTTGCATGTGTAACGACGTTCTCACCTGTGTCCAATGAATTGAAAAAAAGCATACTTAGACATTGGCCTCCTCTGAGTGCGGGTAGTCTGCATTATGATCGCCCGTTGTTTGCTTTCAAAAAAAGTTCCAACCTGAAAGATCACTTGGTCCGAGCGGCTCTTCCAAATCCTCCCACTTTGAGCACAATCGATTCCCTATGGACCCAAACACCATTAGTGGGGCATGCTAAGTGTGGTGCTTGTAACGTATGTGAGTTCACCATTGAAGGCAAGTTTTTTGTATTTGGTAAAGTCACTATTCAATGTAAAAGCTTCACCAACTGCAATAGTAGTGATGTAATTTACTTGATCCAATGCCCGTGTAAACTAATATACGTGGGACAAACGAGACAAAATGTTAAGACAAGGTTCTGCCAACACCGCAGTCGGATTCGCTGCAAAACTCCCAACGCCCCATTGGTGGATCACTTCACTGACAAAGGACACACAGACAATGATTTGACATGGACTGTCCTTAAATCTGTGAAGCTACCACCGCATTGAGGCGACATTGGACTTTTGCTCAATAGAGAAGAACTCAAAATGATCCTACTCTTGGACAGTATACGTAGTGGTCTTAACCGAAATGAGGATTGGAACTCACTTTTGTGAAAAACAGTTGCCCTGTCTCTAAATTAATGATTGGACCTTACTTCTTTATCAATGGAAACCCACCAATTCTTGTGAATATGGAAATTGTGTAATGTTACCCGTAACAATTTAATATGTCTAATTGTGCGCCATTACTTTCACTATGTCATGTCACCTGCATGCGCGTTGGAATTCCTTCACCCCTTTTACGCTGTTAATGACAAATCACCATTCCAACATGTCAGCCGTTCTCCGGGGTTGCCCCTCCTTACATGGCCGTCACACTGTGCCATTTCCCACCCCATCATGGCTGCCGCGTCCTTTACTTCTACCTAGCACGCCCCCTCCCAGACGTTCCACGGCGCGACTGTGCACCGGGACGCT
The DNA here is from genome assembly GCF_964263255.1 of Lissotriton vulgaris. NCBI lineage: Eukaryota > Metazoa > Chordata > Amphibia > Caudata > Salamandridae > Lissotriton > Lissotriton vulgaris. The sequence continues at coordinate 163,678 of NW_028246274.1, forward strand.
GATCTGAGTTCCATTGAGAACCCGAGGTAAGCCGCTCGCATTATCCCAGGCTTTTTGCGCAATGATTTAGCTAATTAATTCTCATACGGCTCCACACAATTTTTTCCCTAGGAGCCCTATTACAGGCTACCACGCTCCGTAGCAGGAGCCCTTTTCGTCAGTCCGCAGGTAAGCGGTCGCTTCCATGGGTTGCTGTGACACATGCCCCTCAATGTTCCGTAGCACGGTTGCTAATGTTTATTAATATAATTTGGCCCCAGGTATCTCCTCATACTACTTAACACCGGAACAGTCTCCGGTAACGCGCCCTCCTTCAGCTACCACGCTCCGTAGGTGGAGCCATACTGTCAGTCCGTAGGTAAGCGGCCTCCTCCATGGGGTGTTTGGCATTCACGCTACTTACACGCACCATGGCTTGCTGGCTAATTTTTACTAAGTTTTATTAATTCTGGCCCCAGGTATCCACCGGAACAACTTCCGGATACGTGCCTTCCTTCAGCCCCATCGGGACCCTGATTGAGACCCCTGTAGGGTGAACATCATAAATTGGACCACCAGAACTAGCTAGAAGTGAATTACCTATATTTGAATCAGGGTTGTATAACTTCAGCCTCCCCACCACCGATCGGGGTGTAACCTTATCCCTCTATGGCCAATCGTAGCCATACTCCATGAGGTAAGCCAATCCTTCGTGTCCCCGTCAGCCCCTTGCCCGCCAATTAACAGGCCCGTGCTTACTTTGGGTTTAATCACTTAGGCACCGCACGTATTGACTTCTCCACCGTTCCACCGTTCCGAGGCTCCAGAGCTGTATGCTGGTTCACCTTCCACACCGGGATAACTGGAGCTTATGTAATTTAACCCCCTTTACATTAGTCCATGCGCCTTACTGCACAACTGTTGGACAGGCACTAACGTCTTAGACCCTTCACCATCTTGTTAGATATCACTTAGGGCATGCTACAGGCACAATTGTACACATCATGTTCACGACATAGATTCCGAGCGTGGCATGTTTTGCTCACCACTGCGTCTTGTATGGTTGGCACAGGTTGCCTGACACCTGTTCACTTGAATGACCATTAGCACCTTAAAGCTTGGCATGAGTTTGCATTAGAAATTTCCTGTGAGCAACACAGTTGGTTAATGAAATGTTATATGTCCCCTTCCTTCCTGTCAATACAGGCCTTTTGCATTCAGGCAAGCAATGAATGTCCTGATGATGATCCATTATTGCTAATTGGATCGAAACGCCGTCGACACAATATGTGGTTTAAACAATAGTGTACTATTATGTGCCTAAAACCGTATGTTTCCCACATATGTGAAGCAAATGCACTTTAAATCTCCTTTTTGCTCCTGTTTTCTATATGCCTGAAATACCCCAAGTATTTGTACTGTTTTTTTGTATGTGCAGCATTGTGGATGCAGGATTGTGTCCCACTGTTTCATTGTTGGTTCGTCTGATCTAATATATTTAAACATTGAATAAATTTCAAAGTCGGGCTGGACTTTTTTTCATTATAGTGCTTATTGTGGCCTATAATTATTGCAGTGTTTATTTTCCCCGTCAAGGACGGTTGTCTTTAGCTTCATAAACTCATTAGTAGCATTTATTTTTCAATAATCAAAATTTCTTCCTTTGAGCAACACATACAGGGAACATATTTACACATATAGTACAAAAATTATGTACAAATACCTTCTATACACTCCTACTTTCAATCAGTCATACCATTATTGCACACACACTGTCACACTCAGTCTATCAACAATCAAATACTCAACACACTCACCACAACGTCCTTTAAGGGGCAATGTAATTAATTCAACTTGAACGGTGGCCCTAACACATGCCAAACAAAGTAAATACATTTTCAAATTTTTAAAGGTGCACCTAGTTGTATATACAACAACGTAACATATAATTGTCACCACACAATTTCTCAAAGCCTAAAGATCTAAAAGTTATCTTTAACGTGCACCTAAACAATAGTCACAAAATACTAAATACAATTGTTTGGTAGTGTAAACAGAAAAAGGTCTACGCGTTTCAAACCCCGGTAGATGCCGGGGTCTCATCAGAACCAAGAAAACTGTGGAGACAAAAAAACAAAAAGACAACAATGTCAAACCTTGATCTCTCTACAACTAACCGACCGCACCTCAATTAGGGCAACTTCCGGCCCCTACTCATCAGACTTAAAGAAACGCCACAGCCGTGGACTTCCTTCGTTATTGTGAAAGTTGCTGTAATTTTCTATGAGGTTCTATGGCAAAAACAAACAAAAACGTCCTACTATCAAGTTTGTCAAGAAGCATGGACCCTGAATAACAGATGCAAGCGTTTGGACTTACTTCAAATAAAACTGCCTGGTGGAAAATGACATATTTTTTCAAATCCCTGTGTGCGAACAAGCACCTACAGTTGGAGAAAAACGGGGGGAATTTATTTGCATGCCCATTTCGTTGCATTCACATTACCATTGAATATTACACTCTGCCGTGAGTCTGAGGCATACCTTGTCAATGTTGTGCCTCCGTGCAGAATCACGTAAAGTTCAGCTTGCCATGTTGTCAAGCACTGTGCGGGCACCTAGTTTAGGAGAAAGAGAGTCAATTACCACCCAATTCCCTAATTTTGCATTGATAGTCTGCCTGAGAGTTGATCTGTTCGATCAATGCGTATACTACCTTGTAAATGTCGTGCCTCCGTGCAAAGTCACGTTACTTTGCCTTTCCAAACGCCGTAATCGCTTTTAGGCATCCCTTACTCAGTGACCAGAAAAAAGTAATTAGCTGTCCGTACTCGAAAACCAAGCGGTACTTTGAACAAACGATTTCCCCCGTTTCGTGGCTTACCATGATCATTTAGCCAGTGATGTCTGGGTCCATCAACATCGCGCAACAATCAATGGTTAGTGTTGAAAGTGGTTTGGAAACCGGGGTAAAGTTCCTGCCGCGGCATGACGGGAACTGTAGTTTATTACCGGTGTAGCGTGCGGTCTAACGGGAGATGTAGTTTATACATGAAAATGTGGTGTCCAACGGTATGTCGGTAAAGGTAGTTTTAGTCCACATTTCGATCAGGCTGGTTGACTAAAAACACAATTGCCTGAAACGGACAGTTTTAACATTAAGAAAAGCAACTAATGTGATGTCATAGACCAATGTTTAATTGGTGGTGTCTACATTCGGACTGGGGCAAACTAATGGCAGGACTGTTTGATAAATTCCCTACATTTTAAACCGGATAGGGACAATTTCGCCTGCATGACTGCGATAACAATTTGTATAATTCAGAAGTTTCATTAAGACCTGACACAGATGTGTCAAATTTTAATATCAACATGGCTTCTTTTTGAGATAACTTCAGCTCGATATTTCCACCTCTTGAATCACGCTCCACTTTAAAGATAACTGTCCAATGAACGTCAGTTTCTGCATCGGACTTTCTTATCCAATGGTTCACCAGAGGAGCTGTCACAACAGCACTCCTAATGCGGGATTTATGCTGAGTGATTCGTTGACGTATCTCTTGGTTGGTTTTCCAATATATAGTAATCCACATGGACATACAATCCCATAGACAACATACCTGGTTTTGCAATTGGTAAATGAGTTGTGTTTCTAGTGGGCGTTACTGTGTGAAAATAGTGATCCTTCTATTGTTTGGTCACAACATACACAGTTACCACACCTATGGTGTTCCGTTATTGGTTGGAGGCCCATTAGTTCTCTCAGTGTTTGTTTGGGCTGTTTTTTCATTGCTGCTCTCACAATGTAGTTTGAAATGCTCCGTTCTTTCTTAAAGGCGAACAGCGGGACTGATGTAAAGTCTTTGTCCAAATTTTTTATTAGGTCCCAATTTTGATGGATTACCTTTTTCAAGTTATTATAATTCGGACAGAAGGTTGATACACAAACCTGCCGTGTCAGGGGTGATTTCACACGTCTTTCAAGTAGTGTTTCCCTAGGGGTGCACAATTTGTGTTTCATGGATGCTTTGACTACGTTCCTTGGGTAGCCACGATCCCGGAGGTTCCCTGCTAAGATATTAGCATTTGTGGTGTAGTCATCTCTGAAAGAACAATTCCTGCGAATTCTTAAAAATTGTCCATAGGGCAAGTTTTCTTTGAGACTCCTCGGGTGGTTGCTGGAAAAGAGGAGTGCATTATTCCTATCCGTTTTCTTCCTGAAAAGAGTTATTAATCCACCTCCTGCTAGATGTACTTCCACGTCCCAGAATGATATTTTGTGTATGGAATGGGAAATACTAAATTTGATATCCATTGTCCTCTGATTGAGCCAATCAAAAAATGCCAAAAGTTGTATCTCATTACCAGTCCAAACTAAAAAAACGTCATCGATGAACCGTAGCCAGGTGGTTTTGTTTGACGAGAAAGGATTATTATTATAAACAAAGGTTTCCTCATATAGTGACATAAATGGAACCGCCAGCTCAGGAGCAATGGGACAGCCCATTGCGACTCCCATAGTTTGAAAAAATAAGTCATCAACAAAGGTAAAATAGTTTTTTTTTTAATGCAAATGACGCCAATTTCGTGAAGCATACAGTAGGGACTCTAACCGGTTTTTCAAGTGGGAGAGCACCTCTACCGCTTCCTCTTGTGGTATTTGCGTGTACAATGAAGTCACGTCTAAAGTAGCCAATATATCGATCTCACTGTTGAACAATATTGTCTCCAATTTATTAATGAAGTCTGTGGTGTCTTTCAGATATGATTTAACTTCTCCCGTGAACTCCTTCAAAAAATAATCAACATATTTGGATATTGGTTCTATGAGCGAACCGCAACCGGAAACAATTGGTTGTCCCGAAGGAGTTTTTTCACTCCTATGATTTTTTGGTTGAATGTAAAACACTGGTGTTCTTGGGTGTTTATTATGTAAAAAATTGTACTCTTTCGGGCCTAAGGAACCCTGCTCAAGACCATCCTTCAAAATAGACAAGAGTTCTCCTTGTAATTCAGTAGTGGGATCCTTAGACACTTTTCTGTAGCATTCTTGATTGTTCAATTGTTTTAGAACTTCAGTGACGTAATCTTCAGTTTCACATACAACAATTGCACCTCCTTTGTCCGCCTGTTTAATAGTGACGGAAGAATCATTTTTTAACGAAGTTAAAGCTTCACATTGTTCCTTTGAGATATTATGTCTAACATACCTAGTTCTTTTCTCCATCTTAGTTATGCCCGATAATACTGTTTTTTCAAAGATAAGTATCTCTTTTGGTATTTTGTTACTAGGTGGACAGAATGATGATTTTTGCGAAGACCTGTGACTTCCAAGGTCTCTGGTGTATCATTACCTCGGAAGAACATTTTAAGTCACAATTTACGACAGAATTCAATTAATTCTGTTTTCATTTTTATAAAATCAGTCCTTTGTGTCGGGACGAACGTAAGACCTTTAAATAGAATGCATTCCTCAGCTTCTGTTAATTTTTTCTTTGACAAATTAAAGATGGAGGAGCCATCTAATTTTTGTAATGTTGTTTCCTGGTTGTCATCTCCCAGGTTTGATTGTTGTATCTGGCTCGTCCCCTCGGTCTGGACTGGCCTTGTCCTAAAAAAGACGAAGAACCTTGTTGTTGTGGTCCATTCCATTTTTTGAGGGTCAGAGTACACCCTTGTCTCACTCCTCTGGTCACCTTATGGGTTTATTGCAATCCACTGAGCATGAATAAGGCACTTTAAGGGATGTGTCCCAGTGTAGTCGCTTAATTAGATTCAACAAACTAGGATCTACTCCTGCCTGAAGCATTAAAACCAATATTTTCTTCCTGTCAACAAAGTCAAGGACGCAGGACCGGTCCATAAATGACATATAAAGGACACCTCTCCAGGCCTTGACATAGTTGCCCCAGATAAAATTTAAATTAAGGGCATGCTCCACTGTTCCTAGATTAGATCTAAAGCCATATTGAAATGGTGATAAAAAGGATGTAAGTTCAGCCCATTCCTCTAATTCTTTGTCAAAGTAATCCTCCTCAAAATGTTGGCGGTAAAATGAATTATTGAAATTGGTCTGCAGCAGGCAGGCTGATTCCTATTACCTTTTTTAAAGATTGGGATTACAGTGGCCTCTCTCCATGACTCAATTAGGTTGCCTCTCAGAGCAGCCCTCAAAACATTTGTTTAAAAAGGGCTCCAAAGATCGATGTTATGCTTAAAATGATCAAATGGGACTCTGTCGTGGCCTGGAGCCTTATTGTTAGCTGCAGACTGAATAGCTAAAATAACTGCAGGGAGACATATAAGTTCAACCAACAAATCCTCATCAATAGGTACAGAATCAAGCCTAAAATCTTTTTCGCAGCCCAACAGATCATGAACAGGATTAAAAATAGTCAAAAAATAAGTTATCCAGTCCTGTTCGAGTATGTGACACCCTATAACATTTGGGGAGTTTTCTGTATAAAAGGGCCAATTTACAACCTCCCAAATTAACCTAACTGCCATTTAGGATGCTAGGATGTGGCCGGGGTAACAAAACAGGCGTGTCACTCTTGTGGGTTTAAGCTGTCCCTGGGTCATGTTTCTTCAGATAATACTGTTAACTCATCTGGCCAGCTGTCCAAGGCTCCCTTTATTCCGGCTGTCTCTATTAATGTGCCCTCTCTTAGGAAACACCATTCAGATATCTTTGAAATTTTAGAGGACAACTCACTTGACTTATTGTTTTTAACTGAAACTTGGCTAGATCCCTTTTCAGATCTGACTGTTACACTTGCAACGCCTTTGGGCTATACAATTTCCAGAGCTGATCACCAGGTGGGGTGAGGGGGAGGGGTTGCGATTATTTATAAAAATAAGTGGGATCCATTGGGTGGATGCAAAGCCTTAGACTTCAGTTTTCTCTTCGCAGCTCAATCTACACTAGGAGGCTCTTTGATCTATAGGGCACCAGGCCCAGTGAGGCTGTTCTTCAGGCCTGGGAAGATGCTGTTGTTTTGAATGTGGCTTCTCACCAATAAGCAACACCCAATCACTACACTCCCACCAGGGAGGCAAATATATAATTACACCTTTGAATAATATAGACTTTTAAGCATGAGCACAGCAAGACTGCAACACAAAACAAACAGCAGCTTTTGAAAAAGAGTTTTATTTAACAAAATGCAAAGACTATCACTTTTAGAATAAGGCTTGGAGTTTATTACATAATTCTCTCTAAACAAAGGCTGTCTCAGATACCAAATGCATTATATTCAAATATATGTAGCAAACTTATAATGTAAAGACATGAATCAATAACTGAGCAAACTATAATACTGATTAATAAACAAGCAATAACTGATATAAGATAAGATACACTGGACATCCTGCAAGAGATCAGAAAGATATATATACAGAGTAGAGGATCACTCTGGATGTGCACCTCCCACACCGCAAAGAAAACACCTCCCCTTCTGATGAGCCTTCTCCCCTATTGGCTCATCAGACTTTTTAGTTGTCCGCTCACCCTCTTTTAGTATCCCGCTTACCTTCTTACTTATGTACTGCTCCCCCCAACTCTCTCAACTTTTTCTATCTAGCTTCCAAGATTTGGTGGCCACTCTAGTGGTCAACAACTCCTCCATCTTGGTATTAGGAGACTTTAACTTTTAGCCCTCAGACCCCGCTGAATGCCCTACCTCTAAAGAATTCTCGGATACCCTTCGCTCCCTCAACTTTGACTCCTACGTCCACTCCCCCACTCAAATCCAGGGCCACATCCTTGATCAGATCTGGTCCCTTAATTGCCCAGTATCCTCCCTGTCCATCTCCCCCTGCACTTGGTCTGATCACTTCTTGATGTCCTTTTCCCTACACCTTAGCTCAGTCCCCAAGCCCTCTCTTCCCAAAAACACCTGGGCGCGCTCCTGGAACCATGTGGATGTGGCCTCTCTGTCTGCCACACTCTCCGCATCCAGCCCGGACCTTCACGGTCTGTCGTCTTCCGCACAAGCCGACTCCATTAACTCCTGGCTTCGATCAGGTTGCGAGTCCGTCGCCCCCCTTATGCGGGTGTCCTCCAGGCGCGCAAACGATGCGAACCGTTGGTTCAATGAGGAATTGAAGGCCTTAAAACTCACTGTGCGCTGTGCTGAGCGGACCTGGAGGCGAGATTATTGCCCCAACTTTAAAAATCAGTATATCACCCTCCTGTCTCAGTACAAAAAATCTATTTTGGCGACCAAGAATGCTTACTTCTCCTCAAAAATCCTGGCTGCTGAAAATCAGCCTAGAGAAATCTTCTACATTGTGCACAACCTCGCCTACTCTGACAGAGCTACCCTCAAACCCTCCCCTTCCCAAGGCTTATGCGATTCCCTCAACACTTTTTTTCTGGACAAAATCTCTAACATCAAAGCAAACATCCCTCCTCCCCCCCATTCTTTTGTCGAGCCCCAGTGTCCGTCAGTCGGGGCTCGCCTTGACTCCTTCCCCCTTCTGACAGAAGAGTCCTTTCTTTCCCTCCTACCTATGGTCAAATCAGGCCCCCCTTTGGACCCCTGTCCTGCCGACATCCTTAAGCACATCTACTCGGTTTGTGTGCAGCCCCCTCTTAAATTTCTCAATAGTTCACTGTCCCAGGGCATTGTTATTCCACCTCTCAAATCGGCCATCATCGTTCCTATCCTTAAAAAACCTGGTGCTGACCCCTCCGCTCTTGTCAACTACCGCCCCATCTCATTATTGCCCTTTTTGGGGAAGGTACTGGAGCGCCATGTGACCAGAGCACTCAGTACCTTTGTGGAGGAGAATAGGGTGTTAGCCCCCAGTCAGGCTGGTTTCCGCCCCGCACACTTCACGGAGTCTGTGGGGCGATCGGTCCTCGACAACCTCAGAGAGGCCATGGACACTAACCACCCCCAGGCCCTGGTCCTCCTCGACCTCTCCGCCGCCTTTGACACGGTTGACTACTCCATCTTACTTTCCTGTGTCAGGGCGGCGGGGATTGGAGGCTCGGCCTTGGTCTGGCTGTCCTCCTTCCTGAGGGACCGCACCCAGGCAGTGCGCCTAGGCGACTTCTCGGCAGACTTCCGCGAAGTACAATGCGGGGTCCCCCAGGGCGCCTCCCTTTCCCCCCTTTTATTTTATTTGTACATTGCCCCTCTCATTTTCGCCCTTCAATAAATGGAGGTCTCCGTCTATAACTATGCGGATGACCTTCAGCTCATTTTTTCCTTATCCCCATCCCCTGAGTCCATGATCAACTTCCAGTCTGTTATGACCTTTATCCAGGACTGGATGAGTTACAATCACCTGAAGTTAAACCCAGACAAAACGGAGCTGGTTTTGACAGGTGGTTGCTCCAGTCCCTGGACCCCTCTCTTCTGGCCCCCCTCCCTAGGTCCCCCCCTCTCCATCTTCCTCTGTAAAAACTCTTGGGGTTAAGCTGAATGACCAACTCACTCTGCACTCCCAAGTCAGTCTAGTGGTGTCCTCTTCTTTCCTCTCACTCCCTACCATCCGCAAAGTTTCTCGTTTTTTTTCTCTCTCTGCCCTCAAGCTCATAGTCCTGGCGATGGTAATCTCTCGCCTAGACTATGGCAACGCCCTTTATTGTGCCCGCTTATAGTATACGACGATTACAGCTGGTCCAAAACCAGGCTGCCCGCCTGGTTTACAACTTGGCCAAATCCCACCACGTCACTCCTCTCCTCAAGTCCTTGCACTGGCTCCCTATCCGACTATCCGAGAACAAGCTCAGTTTAAGATGGGCTGCATTACTTTTCAAGCCCGGGTCGGCGCAGGCCCTGCCTTCATCTCTTCGGAAATTAAAGCCTACGCCCCTGCCAGGGAACTGCGCTCATCCTCCCAACAACTGTTGACAGTTCCCCGCTTTAAGCTCAAAAAGTGGGGAGGCACGAAATTTTCTACACTTGCCCCTGCCTTTTGGAACTCTCTCCCCGTTCACCTCAGATCTTCCACCCAATATTCACACTTCCGGAAGGCGCTAAAAAGGTTCCTTTTTTCACAAGCCTTTTCATCATAACTGCTTTTTCTCTGCCTCCTCTCGATCTTCTTGTCCTTTTGGGTTCAGAACTCTATAGCGTCATGGAACCGCCAGGTGAACGTGCGCTCTATAAATATTTTAAACTCAACTCAACTCAACTCAACCTCAAAGGATCACAGCCACTGGCTCACATCACAATGGCAATAATCACAAAACTCAATACATCACCTGATGCATACACAGCCCACTTCTGGCCGGGGGAAGTCTTCACACAGCCGGGGATCAGAGCTCAGCAATCAGGGTTCAATCTGAAATAGACGCGTCTGCCTTCACTCGTAATCCAAACTCCCAAACTTCCACTTCCACCAGACCAGTGGAGGCTCCCCCTTTTAATACAAGTGAAAACGTTGGTCGAAGCTTCTAGCAAGCCTCGCCTCCTTTTCCCATCAGATTTTGTACCACTCCGTGCCAAGGAGACAGCATCGGTTGATCAGGCCTTTGCTATGACTTCGAGAAGGAGCCTGTACATTCCTCTGATATGAACCGGTTTCTACTAGCTTCCAGAGTGTAGAAAACAAGAGAAAGCAAAACATAACTTCTCACCTAGAAAGGCTCAGAAGATGGAGTCGCTTAAGCATAGGCCACTAATGCAAAATGGCATAAGGCAAGCCCTGCCACAAAGCAAGATAATGTCAGAAAACAGAATGGTCAAAGCCAATAGTAAGAACTCATAATTCTCACCAATGCACACACATTACTGCACACCTTCAAATACACATCCCAAGCGCTCTGCTCTTGGAAAGACTGTTCCACTCAGTAACAACTCCCACTGAAAGACAGCAAGATTACAGAAGAGAAGCAGGTAAATGCAGGACCATCCTACATTAAGGAACACACCTAAATCAACCAAAATGGTGGTGGTGAGGGTCATCACAGGGCGGCAAAATCAAAAGAGCGGCTCATTTATTACAGCTGTTACCACAACGGTGGTTAGATGTTCCCATTATATGGTCCTGGGTGACCTGAATATTCATTTGGATCAAGCAGACAGTAAGGATACACAGGACCTGCTGGATGTGTTACAACTGGCTCAGCTCACCCAGCACGTCAGCCTTCCTACTCATCAAGCTGGACATGTAGTTGACCCTAATTGCAACAACTTCCCAATTTTATTAAGGGACCCTTGTCCGGTCACCTGGTCGGACCATTTATTAACCCACTTCTTGTTGAAAGTGTCCAATACTGAGCCTTAAGCACATTCATGCTATAAATCAGCCTTTGGCAAAATTGATCCTCTTGAGCTAAATATGGCCTTGGTAGCCTCCAGGCCTAGTCTGGCAGGAGATCTTGAGGAACATGTGGCGGGGCTTTCTAGCTGGGTCTCGAATGTAGTTGCTACGGTGGCCCCACTACGTTCCACTAGGTTGGCTAGAGAATCTCCTTCCAAACCTTGGTTCAACCCATCTCTCAAAGCCTTGAAGCATGATTGTAAAAGAGAGAGAAAGCTCAGAGATAAGCAGAAGACATATTATGCAAATATCAAGCTGGCTAAAGGGCAATTCTACTCAACCTGTATTGAATCAACCAGCAATAACTCTAAGGAAATTTTCATGATTGTCCAGAGTTTCATGTCTCCTGTGGCCCAAGCAAGTGTGTCGTCATCTTCACCTTCTTGTTGGAACATTCTCTCTTGCTGCTTCAATGATAAGATTCTGGGAATCCAAGCAGCATTTACCTCCTGCAGCATCAGTATGGAGGCATCTCTGGAGTGTCAATCTGTCGGTACAGGTCAATCTCTGTCACTGTTTAGGCCAGTTGATCCTCTGGAATGTTTCAAAATTTCATAAAGGTCTAAAGTCTGGCTCGCCTTCTGATCCCTGTCCTGCTAGGATAATGGCAGCGGTTGCTGAGGTCACTAATGTAGAAGTGAATTCCATCATTAATTTGTCCCTCTAGAAAGTGGTGGTACCACTGGCTTGGAAGGAGGCCAAGATCCTACCACTTCTGAAAAAGCAGTCATTGGACCCCCTCTATCTGGGGAATTACCGACCTATCTCCCTCCTTCCTACTTTGGCGAAGGTGTGTGAGAAGGTGGTAAATAAACTGCTCACCAATTTTGTGGAAAAGGAGGCACTCCTGCATCCAGCTCAATCTAGGTTCCTGGCGTCCCACAGCACAGAAACTGTGTTGGTTGAGGTGGCGGAGGCCACCTCAACCATTGCGGTGGTTGATTGATTGATTGAGTGTCTGGATGCCGGCGGGGGGTTATTGCAAACTCATTTTACGGGCCCGAATTATCCACATCCAGTGTAAGAATTTAGACATGGCTATAACAACTGGCTGAGAAGTATCAGTTCTTAAAATCCTAATGGCCTCGCTAGCACAAATCGGTTTAAGCCACGATCTTCAAGGTACATTATATTCTGGGCAGGCAAACAATACATGCCCAATATTTTCCCTTTGGTCAGGGCAAAAAGGGCACACCGAACTTTGGTTCCCACGCCATTTTGCAGTTAAAATATTTAGTGGTAGTGTCCCCACCCTCATTTGGTGATACTTCTTCTGGTCCCCTGGGATGGTAATCCAATCCCAGTAGGGTTCTAGGGCCGGTACATGCTTGAGCTCTAAGAAATCGGTGGTAAAAGATGATTCAATACAACATCCAAAAGTCTTAGCCTCAACCATGTTCCAATACAGATCACAAAGTGTTTTCTTGGGTGGGAAGACATTCCTCACAGGGTCATCCCATAATGGAGATAGGCCCATAGCCATATAAATTGCTTTCACCTCCCTCATCCATTGAATTTTATGGGATTTATCCGAGTCTCTAACCTTGAGGAAGCCCTGGGCATACTGGTGGGGTTCCGGGGTTACCCATAATCTCCTCCAGTAGGCAACTGATCTGTATTTTGCCATATCCTCGAAGCTATGAGATCCCAGATCGTAATGGAGAGGTATCAAGGGAGTGGATACTGGTAAGCCAGTGATGTTGCGAAAAAATTAGTTTTGGGCAACCGTCACCTTAGTGAGGTTGCTGGGCCCCCTGAGTTCTGCCCCATAAAGGACCGCTGCTCCAACCTTTGCATTGTGAATCTTTAAAACCGGAGTGATAGGCCTGGTGTGTGATGAGTAAAATTCCTTGGTGAGTGCTCCTGCCAATTGTGCATGCCTCGTAACCAGCTGATTGGTGTGCTGTTTCCAATCTAACTTGTATGACAGGGTAATGCCCAAGTAATTAAAAACTTGGGTCTGTTCTAGTTGGACCCCGTCCATGACCACCTTCCTTCTAACATATTTCCGTTTGTGCAGAACCATGAATTTTGTTTTGGCTGTATTGATAACAAGACCATGATCTGCACAGAACACCTCAAACATTCCAATGGCCTTCTGGAGCCCCTGTTGTGTCTTTGATATTAGCAAAGTATCATCCGCGAACATCAACAGGGGGATCAGTTTTCCGGCCAACTTAGGTGCGTCGGTCGGTTGTTGTTCAAAATACCTGATCACCCTGTTGATGTATAGCGAGAAGAGGGTTGGGGCTAGTAGACAACCTTGGCGTACTCCCTTTGCAATGGGAAATTTGTCAGTTACGCTACCCTGCTGATTCCATCGGACTTGGGCAAAATTGTTCTCGTGCAATCTAATTAAGAAAGACAGAATTTCATTTGGGATGCCCTGTTCTTGTAAAGCTTTCCACAACTTAGCACGAGGGACCAAGTCGAATGCTGATTTAAGATCAACAAAGACTGCAAAGAGCATACAGGTGGTTCAAAATACCGCAGCCAGACTCCTATTGGGTCTGTCGGCCAGGGACAGTGTGCATCAACAGTTGCGCTCTCACCACTGGTATCCCATGGTCGATATAGTGAAATTTAAACTTTTGATTTTGGCCTACCGTGAGCTTCACGGGTATGGCCCTCTTTACTTGCAGAGGCATTTCTCCTTCTATGTTCCTGCGCGCTCTCTGCGTTCTTTGTCCTCATGTTAAACCCTGTCCCAGTTTTCAAGCGTCAGAGGATAGGGGGAAGCTCTTTTGAAGTGAAAGCGGCAGTTGCATGGAATACTCTTCCTCTTGTCCTGTGCACCATCAAGGAACCAGTTGTATTCAAGAAGAAATTGAAAACTCATCTATTCACCTGAAGCCCACTACATTACCCAATCAATCAATCAATCAACCACCGCAATGTGGGCATTCGCTCCTGAACCTTCAACACTAAGCACAACAAAATGCCAGGGTCTAAGAAAAAACAAAGATTACCTGAAACCTAAGATGTCAAAAAGTATTCCTTTAAATGGACAAAACCCCTCTTCCACGTGAGGTGGAGGGCTTCATAATAGGGGTTCTCCTCACACAGCAACAAAAAGTCACGTTGTGGACTATATCTCCCACAATAATTGAGAGGAGCTCTTAGGATGTTTTAGTACATTATGATATACACCTATGGATTCAGGCTTGTGGTGAGAGTTGCAAATTGTAGTAAGTGTTGCGGTATAAAAGAAATATATAAATGGTGTGATTAAAACTGCCTCGCAGACAGACAGTAAGCGTTATTGCTTTCTGTCTGGGCCAGGATTTAAAAATTAGTGAATACGCAGGGAAGCAATTTTCTGCGTGGTGCTCCATGACAGAAATCAGATTAGCCAGTTCACTTTGTATCCATGCAGCCCGTCATCAGTGTCTTTTGAGACCTTGATCAATCTAAGTTAATGTTTTTAATGTCTTTTTCCTTTGGCAAGGTCTTACTCAGGAGCACTCTTTTAGGATCGGATTTCTTCCCTCACTTTTTTTTCTTGATGTAAATGTTATATACAAAAGGAAGCCAGTTAAGTTGGAAAGAAGATAAGGACTGAAGTACACTGCTGCCCATTTTCTTCCCTTTGGTCTTTATGTCCATTGCCAGTTCTTGAAGAATTAGCAGCTCTTCTGTAAGCGGTTGTGCATCCATACATGGCATAGGTATTCCTATCTTACCAGTCCAGTGCCGAGCACAGTAACAGTTAGTTATATCAGACAAGTGGAAGGATGAGGTAGCGATAGTGTGCCCACCTGCAGAATGGATACAACTCTTGAGTTGGAACTATACCGGGGTCTCCAACCTTTTCTGTACTGAGAGATACTTATGTTCAATGAAACGCATTGAGAGCTACTATTATTATTAGTGTTGTATAATCTCCATTTTTCAGGTCTCGCGTCAGCGAAAGACCTATTGTTTTCACTTGCCTGGGAATCTGAGACAGCGTTCGGCCCGCTCCTCTGCTGTCTCAGATTTGTCCTCGAGGGCGCGCACGGCGCCGTGCACATCCCCTACCTCCGATTCACAGCTTCTCTCAATCACACACAGCCACACTCACGCATGCGCGCACACACACATACACCCAGGCAGGCACAATGCATCGGGACACACAGACACACATATACACACGCACAGCTAACAGACACACAGCCACACATATACATACACACGCACAGCTACACACGCGCACACACACAGTTACACCCACACACTCGCCCCACCCTCCAACTCACCGGGTTCTTCTTGCTTCTTCGCACCGTTATGCATTTCCTGCTCTCTACCGAGAACCACATCACTCCTGGAATCCCTGCTTTCTTCCCCCGGAATCCCTGCTTGCTTGTGGGCTCCCTCTACCTCCAAGGTGCCGTGCTCCGGACGACCTACGTCACCGCTACCCTGCTACAGAGGCGGGGAATCTGCCGGAACTTCGCAGGTTCCTGCCTATCGAAGTAGAGTCCTCCTCTCTCGCCTGTGTTCCATGCCTCTTTTGGAAGTACCCAGAGTTCGGACCTCCATCTTCGGCAACGATGGCTGCCGTAGTATCAAAGTCCTTACGGGTCCAGCTCCGTAAACAGCCCACTCTGCTTTTAGGTAATACTTGTTTTATGAGCAGTGGCTGTGGTTCCAGCTCCACTGATTGTGTGCGGCTTGCGGACGACAGTCAGTGTCAGTCACTGCCTTCTGCTTTCATCTGCAAATGCCGCTACCTGCGGGCCCTGCTCGTGCCCTCTTTGTGGTAGTCGCTCGACTGCCCTCCTACGCTTCGGACATATTCCTTCGTCGCTATTAGAATTTGTACAAGAAAGGACAGAGCATCACGCAGACAAACAGGCCCCTTTCATGTGCAATCCGACTCTGAATGGAGGATGGATGGGTAATTAAATAAACAGATAATTGCATACAGAAATACTGCATTTAAAGCCTGCCGTCTCTCCTTTAAATGAGGGCGCCGTCTGGTTGCCCACTTTGTTCCCAAGCTTTAATTGAGCCAGGCGATGAAACGAAGAATGAATGCCCTAGGGTGGTGCCACCCTTGCTGATACTCTCCAGAGCAATGCCCCCACCCGAGAGCCTTAGCAGAGTCCCCGTAGAGTTGAGAAGGGTTGTTCTGCTGCACACTCGTCTCTGTGAAGCCTGCAAGCCACAGCTCTTAATATCATTGGGGCCGACTCAGCCTCTCGACTTTCTGGAGTCGGCAAAATACGAACCACAGAACTGTCCGGTGATAGTGACACCTGTAATAGAAGCGTGCAAATCAGCATCGCGGAGTGAGGGCTGACACTTGACCTGGTTCACTAGTGAGAGAGACACGGCTCGTGCTGTTGATACAGAGGTGATCAAGGCCGGGTGACTGCTGCGCGCACATCGAAACAGCATTTTATTTTCTTTGAAGTATTTTTGAAGAGTACTGTGCATTTTAAGAATCTCGATCCACACCAGCAACCTAAATTCTGATGAGTGGAATAGAAGAACTCGCAAGGTAGACAGTGTTCACAATCACTTCAAGGGGAAAATGTGGGGATAGGCACATTCTGTTCAGGGGAGCAGTCTGCCCTAAGCAGGCGGGTGTTCTAGCCATGCTGCTTTTTAGGTGCCTGCTGCACTCGAGAGGCACAGGACCACACAGACATCCGCCCGCAGAAGGGAGGATCCAGGCAGGGCTTTAAATGCTGCGACTAGATGTGGAGGCTGGGGCTAAGGGCGGGTCTAGGTTTTATAACTTCTTCAAGCTTAGAGTGCAAAAAGCTGTGTGGTTTGTAAGAATGTAGGATAGATGTGGAGAAGAAAGAATAATCTCAACGACTCTACTAGACAGTAAATATGGCTGACTCCCTGTATTCAGACGCACACAAATACAATATTTGGGCACCGTGCAGATTCCGAACCTAATGAAAGCATTCAAAGTGATCTGACAGCCGCATAATGATGCTACAAGTTTAGAGAGTCACAAAATTCCTGAATTAAATAAATGCCAACATCCTAATCAATGCTTACTCTCACATTTGTCCATGTTGCCAATTTATGGCTGAGTTATAAAACAAGCATTTTTTATTAAGGCGGTTTGTTTAAATGTTCACAGTTGTCTGCGATTCCTAAGCCGATCTTTCTGTAGGCAACAGGCTAAAGGGACCGAATCAGTGATGGATGCCAAATTGCATGACATTTCGTGCAAGATGAAACCACTGTATGTTTTATTTCAATTGTGGCCTGTCGTACCTGCGCTGCAGGTGGAATGAATACGAGGAGCCAGTCGTTGTGCCACACCTATTCTTTACTGGTTATTCGTTCTCTAGTACGGGTTTATCTACTGAGAGGGCTAGTCTTCACCCATGCTTCCCCTATACTATCCCTTGCTGGACTGCCCTTTCTTACACTCACTTCCTGTCTTTCCCCATACCCACACAGGAAGCGGTGTCCAGTGTCCAGCTGGCATCCCAAAGGTTCTAGTGTCTTCTATACTTGGCATCTCCTCCATCTTAGTGAAGAGTGATACATCTTTGACATGACACCACATAATTACACTGCACTCAATGCATTATACACTCCAAAAACCACTCAGTGCCATATAATTACACACCACATAATTACACTACTGAATGCAACACACACTCCACACAATACCACTCAGTGCCACATAATTATATGGAACATAATTACAATTTACTCAATGCAACATACACTCAAAACAATAACACTCAGTGCCACATAATTACACCCCACACAATTACACTCTACAGAATACAACATACACTCCACACAATACCACTCAGTGCCACATAATTATATGCTACATAATTACACTGCGCTCAACGCAATATACACTCCAAATACCACTCAGGGCCACATAATTACACG
Organism: Lissotriton vulgaris; assembly: GCF_964263255.1. Lineage (NCBI taxonomy): Eukaryota > Metazoa > Chordata > Amphibia > Caudata > Salamandridae > Lissotriton > Lissotriton vulgaris. The sequence continues at coordinate 181,797 of NW_028246274.1, forward strand.
CTACATAATTACACTATCTATCTATTGCATCACCACAGCGTCACTCAGTACCACCACAGCATCACTCAGGGGCACCACAACATCACTATGCGCTACCACAGCATCACTGAACGCCACTGCATCACTCGTCGCCACCACAACATCACAGCATTAATCTGTGCAACCATTCAACAACAACTCGTTCAAATATGTTCTCTCAATGCAATGTTTCAAGCTTTATTACAAATGTCACAAAAAGATGTTAATATTTCACATCTGTTTTTGGATTTTCGTCACAGTAAAATACACTGAACATAATCTTCACGAAAGGTTTTTTACAAATGTTTAAGCTATTGCAATTATAAATTACAATAACTTTTATTTAATTATTAATTATTTACATTTTTTAAAGCAATTGTTATTTGTAATATCAATACAGCTAAGTCACGTAAATACAACACATATTGCATTACAAATGCTATAGGTGTCACATTTGCGAAAGTTAAAAGTATTGGTAATGTAAATGACAAAGCTATTAATTTTGCTATTTTCAAAACCAACACATGAATAAAAAAATTGTCATTTACAATACCAACAGCTCAAACTTTCCTAATGCGAGACCTATTGATTGCAAATGCTTGTTTTATATGCAGTGACGTAGCTAGGGGGGGCAGAGGGGTGTGGTCCGCCCCAGGCGGCACTATTTTGGGGGTGGACCCAGACGCAGTCTCAGTTGCCAGAAAGCATGCTGCAAACAATGCTTGCGCAGGCTGCTCTCGTAGGCTTGGGTCACTTTCAGCAGCCAAGCAGGCTCACTCAGCCTCACAGTGGCTGGCAGCCAGTCAGGGCTGCTACAATGCATCCAAAGTACGATTTTCGCGGCGCCGCAGGGCTGAGTAGCACAGTCTCAGACTGCCCATAGCGCCACAGGAGGACGTGACGTCACGTCCTGTGAACAGCGCGGGGAGTAATTAGATTTTAGGACTGCTTTGAAATGGCTCACCTTGAAAGAGCGCACTAAGAAATAAAATATTTCACCAATATTATTCATACTTTGACTGTCCCTACGCAGCCGCAGAACACACAAACGGAAGTAGTTAACCTGCCTCCCCCCAAGCGACTGCAGAAACTTAAACAGAAAGAGTTTGGTGCAGCGTCCGTCTCCCTAGCAGCAGATGTTAACTTTAGAAAGGAAATCAAGTGCAAGTGAAGTTCGATTATCCCAGCGGCTGCAGGTTTGTAGAGGCGGTCTTGCTGTAGACCTGCTTTTATTCTGGATTTTGTAGACATGCTTCCTGCAGGCTTGCTTTTATTTTGGCATTTTTAATAGAGTAATAATTTCTTCCGTACTTGGGATCTAAGCTGTTGTAGAAAAGCTTAAGGGCAGAGATGTTTGAAAAACTATGAAGCTGGAAATAAAAGGTTACAGCAATTTTGAAGTGGCATTTCTTTATTTGGTATTATATCGAAAAACGTTTAATTTGTTTTTAGGAAGGGTTGTGCTAGGTTATTAACCATCTGACTTTAGTCAAACATTACCGCTTTAGTCGCCAACTTGTTCCATATCATGATGATGAGTTTAGGCCAGTTTTTGCTTTGTAAGCCTGCAGCACCAAGCGTTATTGGGATTTGTATAACCATAAAAATGCGCGTGAATCCTGCCCACTCACATGAATTTCTACATTGAAATGTTCAGTACCGTGGTCCTTGTGATATCCGTTCACCTAATCCCTTTTTCCCCTACAAGTTGCACATGGGCTTAAACTTGTTATAATGCGGTACGTTTAGCTTAACTACGTGTGTTTGAACACAAAATTCTTAAGACCATCTCATTGCTCAAATGGGTGTACTTTCTGAATTATGTTTCCCTCGCCGTCATTGCTTGATTTTGCTCACAACAAAGTGTCACTCATAGTCATTGAAATGTCACTCATAATTTCACAGAATTTATGAAAATGTCACAAATTGCAATCTGAAACCTTGGCAGCTATGCACCTAGCGTTGTGGTGGTGGTGGTGGTGCAGTGCATGCACAACGTACTCTGTGGGTCCCAGGGCCGTCAAACAGCGCGTGAAAGCGATACCAATGACAGCCCTGGGCATCATTTCTGGTCAGCCCTCGCGCTAAAAACGCGCTCTGGTGAGTGGAGTCGAGTCTGGGGCAGAAGAGTCGAAATATGAATGAGGGGTGGGGATGTAAGGTGGGAAATATAAGGCAAAAAGGGAAGACGGGCAGAGGAGGATATTGGAAAAAAATGAAGTTGAGACTGACACTGTTACGTTGGTTTTGAGTCCCCAGTGCACATCACGTTTGTGCACGTCCACACTGCTTTAATTGGGGGACCTTGTTCGGTAATTTAATGTCAGCTGTAGATGATGATTCCCTGAATAGTGTCATGTATGTGCATGTTTACATTGTGCTGAGGGGATTACCAGGTAGATCATGCAGTCTATGTGTTCCCCTTTGTACTGTCGGTGTATTCAACTGTGTAGCCTTGGACCATGTCATGTATGTGCATGTAACTTGTATGATTGAGGTAACTATTAGCGGCGATACTATGTGTCTCGCGGGCCATTTTCAATTGCTCGCCATCCTTTTTCTCCAGCACCCCCCTTCCGCTACCTGCCAAAGGCTGCAATCTGAGGGATAGCACCGGCGCCAGAAGCTGTAGCTATGCCCCTGTTTATATGTATGTTAATTCAACCAAGCAAAAGCTTTCTAATTTATTAAGCTCATAGGTGAGCTACTCAGAGGCAGGTGTAGAGTTGCAGTAGCTCACAAGACCCCTGAACTAGACATTATTTGGTGACGTAACTCCAGCGCATCCAGCTACATGGATGCAGATATTTTACTGGACCAATGCCTTTTATCAATGGCCTTGGTATTAGAACGTGAATATGGTAGGCTGCAATGATATTCCCTGGTCATGCCCTCACCTAAGGGTCTTTCAGATCCAGTTGTTTCTAGATAGATGTTCTCATGATCATCCAACTCTAAACCTAAGCTGTCGCACTAGTTTGTTGATTAGTAGCTTTCACAAGGAGTCTTGACAAAGCGGTATGGGACCTGATTTAATATCCATATTAGCACCTCGTTCTCTGACTTCAGCCATCGCATTGTTCAAGCTGGCTAACGAAATGTCCAGATTTTGTAATTTCCCATGTGTGTACCCCTTTGCAACAAGAACTATTTCAATATTCAAAACTCTGCCATAATTTTTTTATTTTATTTCATAATACTTTATTGATTTTCAAGAAGGAAGACAGAAAAAACTGTAACAGGGTTAACATAAGAATTCTAAGGAAAAATGATCAAATATACAATCATAAAGTGAGGTTATTACGCCTATAGTGACTGTAATTAAATGTATTTGATCTTATTTATTATAAAATGGTACATTTTTGGATCTCATTTTTCAATTACACAAGTGTAAACTTATATAACAGTGAAAGAATTTGATAACTGAATATTTTTTGTATTTCCACATTATAAAAAAAAGAAAAAAATCAAAGGCACTACTTTCTATAAAAGTTTGAGAGAAACAGGCGACTCTGCGTTTGACAATGTTTTATACATAATGTTGTCTTATCCAACACAGCACTTCCAGTTTGGCTTGAGGGTACTGCGAAAAAATCAAGCGTGATGAATTTATGTGTGAGCGTGCAGACTAATTAAAGCTTCTCCTTGCATACAGACATTGAAGCACGCCCTCCTTGAAAAATAAAACAAACAGAAAGCAAAACTTTTTTTCCTAAGCGATCTATTCCACTTGAACATTCTGCGTAGAAGTTCGAGGCAGCTGTCCGAATTAAAGAGCAAGAAAATAATGGAAAGCAATTTTCTACCACTTGAGCGAAATTGCATGCTCCCACCTGGCATATAAAGCGCTTTGTAAAGCACACGGCTTACCTATTGATGAAGGAGACGACAAAGCTCGAGCTGCCTAACGCATGATAAGAGACAGCAGTATCTTTCAAAGCAATGCCAATGTTTTACCAATCGGCCGGATTCTGGGCAGTGTCTTGTCTTCCTGCCTCTGTCACAGATTGTTGCTGATGGAAATGCCGATTCAATCCAGGCATTGGATTCCAATACAATGCCATGCTTAGATTCTGTTCTATTGGGTTCAGGGGGTATCTTTAACTCTGTATGTTTTTGTTCCACTGATAAGGTATATATAGCCCGATGTCCATGCACCCTCTGCCAGGCTAAGTTTTCCGAAGAAACAATGGATCCACTGGAGATCTCCCTAGAGGTTAACCAAATGCAAATTACAGTGGGTTACAGGATTTGAAAAGCGTCAAAAGATTTCAGGGTTTAGAAGTGAGCCATTAAAATGAACAACAACATACATCTTTTTAGTTTAGAAAGATATATTGGGATTTGTGTTCAATTTGGTCTATCTAATAGCAACTTTTTTAGTGCTAAACAGCACCCAGAGAGTGTTGAATGCATGAATGTACCAGTTCTTTAAGGCTTAACTTCAGTATTCGTTTACTGTTCCTTGTGTTCAAGTACTTAGGGCAGACTGCCAGTGGCGGGTTCACCGCCATCGTAAAGCCATTCCTGCCTGCCAGATAAGGATGGCGGACAGTGTGCTGGCGGGCGGAAAGCCCATCTGCCACGGGTCTGTCAGAGGCAATCGGTATGATTGCCTGTCGGACCCACCTGCATCCCTAGAAAGGTGGGGGTGCCTAGCAGGCACCATCCGCCACATTAGGAAGCTGCATCCCTGCCAGCCTTTCCATTGTGATTACCCCGTCATGGGGGGTTAAATTTGGGGGCCCATTACGGCCCCCCTGTGCAGGGGAACTTTCGTTTTTCACGTGGGGGACATCTATGGTGCCCCCCTATATTTCCCTGCTACATGTGGCAGGCCCGGCATGGTGCCTGCCACGTAATGCAGGGAAAATCAAAACCAACATTGTTAACATTGTGGCAGGTGCTGCAGCCAGCAGCACCCACTGCAATGTTAAAACTGCCTTTTGCGGCTGCCATGGTGGCAAACCCATTGTAATTTGAGGTGCGGGACCACTGCCATATAGGCGAGTGGTCCCAATCCCCGGGTCGATGGTGGACGGACTTAAATCCGTCCGCCATCGTATCAGCCCCATACTTCTGTGAGGCTCACCTCTCCCCAGGCACCACCGGATTCAGCTAAACCAAATATGAACTAATCAATGCATTACCTCTTCCCAGTCCGAACATCAACAAGGATGTACCAGAGAAGTATGCTCACTACCTGATCCCCAGCTACCAACAAGAAGCATACCATCCTCAACACAAGAGGAACGTGTTGAGATGAAAGGAGTCCAATTACCATTCTATGGGCATACAAGGCCCTAAAGAGAAAATGGCACTTAAGCCCCCAGCGAGGAGACGCATAGGAATTACACACAATGTTCAGAGACCTGAGGCAAGGTGCAGACTTTTCGAAAGCACTATGAAGACAATGAAGGGAATCCTGTGCGCTTCTCTTAGTGTGGTTATGCAGGCGGCATTCATTAGCCATTCAGACTGTTTTATTGTTTTGTTCCTTGGGGGTCCTCACTACATCAGCCGACAACAGCATCTCCAAAATAAGGCAGCCCAGTTAGATTGATCCTTTTCCATTTTTGAGTTCTAAACTACTTGGAAGGTGTCTGGTGCTGAAACTGACTACACTGACCACACAGACTACATAATGAGTTGTTTCTGGAAAGTCAAAAGCGAGTTTCCACTGTCTGATGTAAGGGTATGGAATTCCAATTTTGTAGATGTGATTGAGAACATACATTCCCCAGCTCTGGTCATGTGGAAGTGTGGGACGGTATAAAAGCCCTAAGAGAGAAGGGAAGCAAAACTGATATTTATTTGCAGATAAAGTGGTCAACATCCATGGATAGCTTTGAAACTCCAGGCACGGAGGTTTAAATGACATATGTATAGAAATGGGCAACCAGTGCAAAGTATGCAGTTCTTTGGCCGCAGAACAGCATGCCTGCCAGGATGAGGCCAGCTGGGCATCCGCACATTGGATCAGCTGATGGCAGTTGATGATGTAGCTAGGAGCCTTGAGAAAAAATAATTATTTTAGTCTAACTGGCTAATAACTGCAGCCTGTGCAACCACGGGAACAGAAGAGCGCCGGAAATATGGAAAATAATTCTGCAGAACAGAAGCCAGAGCATCCTAAAATGAGTGGAGGAAAGCTTAGTAACCTGAGCAGTCATAGAAAGATCTTGTTCAACATAAACACCTATATTCCCAACCCTAGGAGTTGGTGAGGGAGCAGCATCAAGATGAAAAGGCCTGAAATCGATGGATGAAAGAATAGAAACATTCTGACTGGGGCCAATCAGAATTTCAGTCTGGGCTGCATGCTGAGTTAAAAAAAACATAGCAGGAAATCAAGTAAACTATTGAAGACATACACTCCCTAAACTTGGCACAATCCTTGTTTGTTTTCTTGTCCAGAGCCCAGAGCTGAGCAAGGAGTGCCTTGGGACACGTTAAGCAGGTGGTTTAAAGTTAGACTGAAAAGGGGATAAGAAAAGCCCTTGACAGTGAGCAGAGAAGCTTCAGCCTTCTAGCTGTACTAAGATTCCCACGGTACCTATCAGGGGCTGTGCTGAGCCCGCAACAATACAGCGCTGCCTGTGGCACACACTCACTTTTTATTGTAGCCTCTGGAGGGTCCCTCTGAGTTTCCCAGAAGCGCCAGAGAGAGTCATGGTACCAGGGCCGGCCCTAGGCATGTGCAAACTGTGCACCTGCACAGGGCCGCCAAACCCCAGGGGCCGCCACTAGGATCGGATCGGAAGGATTGTCGTGGCCAGGGGCGTAACACAGGCCCCCGCGTTGCGGGGGGGGGGGGCCAAGAGCTACAGGGGCCCAGCGGGGGCCCCCTAACTCAGACTCAGCAGTGGAGCAAGCAAGGGCAAGCACAAGCCTCTTTATCTTGACCCCTTAATACATTAAATGGTGCGCAGGGCCGGGCACCGACGGGGCCTCAGAGGCTCTGAAAATGATGCACAAGTTCACTTGCGCACGCGCAAGGCCCCAGCCGGGCCTCCGAGGCTCTCATTAATTAAATGGAGGGCATGGGGCACGCAGTTTACTCTCTTGGCGTCTGCGCAGTCCAGGGCCGGCTCTAGGCTCATGGTGGCCCTGTGCAGGGAGCGTAGGTGGGGGCCCCAGAAGAGGGGGTCCGGACCCTCATGGACATCGATTCACCAAAATGTTATGGGTGACAAAAGTGACATGTCACTCCCTTTCACACCCAGTGACATCACAGGCGTGTCTAACCTTGGACTTTCGACAGCCTCTTATTTACTGCTGAGGTGTTATGGAAAGAGCAAGAAATGGAGACAACAGAAAAGTAAACAAAGCTCCATGGGCCCTCTTTAGTTTCTGTTCTTATCTCTCTCTCTTCATAAGCTGAATGTGTGTGGTGTGTGTGTGTGTGTGTGTGTGTGTGTGGTTGGGGAGGGGTAAACATAGGGGATGGGGTAAGGACTTTGCTAAGGAGACCGGTCACCAAAGGGCAAGGTGGAGGTCAAAGCGCAACACACTGTAGCAGGTGCTTCCTCTGGGCACCCCCAAAATGTCATCCATGTCTATCTCTCGCTTCCACTCTCTCCCAATCTCTTTGTCAGGAAACCGACACTGCTCTCGAGAGTAAAGCCTGTTTTCAGACTTGTTAATCATAAATTGCCCTGACGTATACAAGTGTACAGCCGACGCATGCGCAAGTGTGCGAAGGGCAGGCGGTGCAACAGAACAGGTGTTCTAATGCAATTTAGTGTTCGCCCGATATCCTCACCTTTTACCCCCGCCCCTGCGCTCCTGCTTACTGCTCTGCACTTCGACCTGTAGAGTTGTAAATGCAGCGCGTATTCAGTGCAGTCTGGATCAGGTAATGGCAGCGACGCTCCGGGCTCCTGCTATGTCTGGCTCGGGAGAAGCCTCAGACCAAGGTGTGCACTATGTGATTACACGTTTACAGCACAACTGAAGCCGTGCGTGTGTTGCTCGGGGTGATGACATTCACTTACAGACAAACAATGAGACAAATGGCAGAGAAAACAAGAAGAGGTAGTAGTGAGCATACCACAGGCCCACTCTGTTAACCACTTCCATGCTAATGACAAGGTCAACTTGTCATGGGCTTTACCTGCCCTGCGCTTATGACGAGTTGACCTTGTCACAAACAATGGGGTTCGTAAATGATCAGCGCCCAGCGGGAAAACCCTTAGCAGCCAAGGTGTTAAACCACTTTAGTGGGGCATTAAAACATGAAAATGGCAACATACGAACAATAACATACAACACGTTCTGCAAGAAAAAGTTACAATGTGATATGCATCGATTTTGACATTCGAAATGCGCCAACAGCGTTGGTTGCATTGTTGAACCTCGAAAGCATCTTATTATCTGTGTACAAACTGGATTCTGTATACACTGAAAAAAATGGGTTGGTGCTTATGGAGTAAAAATAAATCTGGCATTTCACATAAAAACTGCGAAGTTCTGTAGGCAAGATAAAGCGTAACTTCTGACAAAAATACCTTGCTGCGTTTAGGCAGCCTCTGACAGAGCACCAGGCTGAAACATCTGCAAATAGCACAGAAAACCCCTGGCACTGAAAAACCATCTCTGGCACTGCTCTAACGTTCTGTGGGACTGTATAAACATTTCTCTGGCACCCCAACGACACCAAACAATCACCTTCTGGCCGTATAAGTCAATATTCTGTATTATGTCAACAATTTAGGACAATGCATATGGTAACTCTGGAACTACACCCTGCATAAATTCACACTGCCCCTCGTAGTAAACGGACACTGCCCCCTGTTTTGAAGGAACACTGAGCCCTGCACTGCTATGGCCAGTATTTCCTTAAGTGAAATAAAGCCGCCCCAGCAGTAAATCGACACAAGACCACGAGGTGCATTTGAGCTCGCATCATCAGTGCACGTGCACTGCCACCAGTAGTGATTTGGCGTGGCTTCCTAAAGAGAGTAGACACCCGACTGCACAGTTAAGGGGGCAGTGTTCTTGTAGTGACCATTGCCTGCCGTGCATGAGCACTGCTCCCTGCACTACATTGGTGACAACGCTGCTCGCTGCAATAAACGGACGCTGCCCTCCCGCGCTGACCCGTGGGTTTTCACTCGCGCTTTGCTGCTGCCCCTCTTCGGCGGCTGCCTGAGGGGGCTGCTGACCGCTCCGGGTTCTTTCTGCTTCTGGCTCTGGAAGCCCCCCATGCTGCGGGCTCTGCAGCGGCTCTCGCCGCCGGACGGACGGTCAGTCGCTTCCCGTGCCGGACCGCGGCCTGTGCGCGATACTCAGAGCGGCCAGCTAAGAGCATGAGCAGCAGGTGCAGTGTTGCGCACAGCGCGCGGCGCGGGTGCTGTCCCAGGGCCGTCACGTCGTCATTGGTACTAGGGCTAAGATTGACGGCCCTGGGACCCAAACTGCTGGCTGGCTGGGCAAGTCAAGTGAAACTGAAATTAAACAACAACGCTGCCATTGCTAGCCGCCGGGGTCGGAGCTGGAGGCCTCCAAATCCTGCCAGGGGGCCACCAGTTTAGGAAACAAAAAGGGTTTTGGCTCCTAAACTCAGCAAGGCTAAGCCAATAGAAACTATAATAAACAACACAACTGCCAGTGCTGGGAAACTTATTATCACAACCTGTTTGAGTCTGTAGTGTACAAGACTATGGCATGGACACTTGCTTTATGAATTGCAAATTTTTATTTTACACTTGTATGCCTTTTTTAGTTCTGCATCTTTGAGATTATGTGCCCGGGAATACAAAACATTTTATGTACATATTATATACAAACATGGAAATACAATTACACAAACACTATGGTATGTACAATGAATTCTCAACTAACATACAACGCATTCTTGGCCATCCATTCATACAACACATGCAACACATACACGGTGGTCCAAGTGTCAAAATAAACTTTTTGGTTCAACAAAAGAATAGTCCGTTCTTTGACCTATCTCACACTTAATTGTGGTAATTTGTACTGGAAGCAAAAAAAGTCTTTCCACGTGTTCCCCAAGAAATTACAAATAAATTAGGGAAATGACACGGGACCTGGTCGGTCGACGTGTTTCGAGCCCTGTGACTGGCAGGGTTCTCCTCAGGACCATACAATAACTATGAAGAAAAAGGAAAACAATAATGACTTAAATGTACTAAGTGATCAACACCTGATATGCACCCTAACCACTGACAGCCTACCTCTAACGTTGGGTCGTGGCTCCAACATACAATCGTATTCCAAGGTGGAAATATTTTGAGGGGTGTGCTGAAACAAGTTAGGAAAAGAGGAAGCAAAATAAGTGCTCTGCATTTAAACATCCACACTCCTCATGTTTTCTGTCTCGTGTGTGTGCCTACCTGAACTAAGGCTGGTGGTAGGCTGGGGAAGAATTTTCGAAGTTCAGGTTCTTAGGCTGTTGATGTCGTGTTCACTTCTGCTGGGACAAACACAATTTACAGCGTTTGTGAGCGTAAATGAGGCTTTTAACTGAGGTATGTAATGGCGCTTGACCCCGGTATGCTTCTTACCGTTCTCTGGGTTCGCGCTGTTCGAACGTATGAACCGCCGGCGCCGAAGGGGAAAAGGTTGCCCGTGGCTGCCGCTCCTGCACGTTGCGTTTAAACTCAATCTGCTGGGACAAAAGGGAACGCGTGTATGAGTGTTTGCCCGCCCGCATTTATCGGTCGATTTTTTGTGAAGGGGATCGTGTGCCCTGCCGGGTCCTGTCTTACCTTGCATGCAGCTTTGCGCTAGTTCACAGTTTCCAAAGGTTCCAACGCTGGTCACAACAATAGCTCCTTCCCCTTTGGTCTATTGCAGCTAACTGAGAACGCTCACTGTTCCTAGTTGTGGGAGTGGTGCTGACTCAGAGGATTGTGGGAAATGTAGTCCTGTAGATGTAAGTGGGAACTGAATGGCAAGGTCACGTGATGGATCTATGAATTTCTGATAGTTCGTTGAGGCCAGTGACTGCTGTGTTAAATTTCATTATAAGCCAGTGCCACGACCAGTGGCATAACGAAACTTGAAGGGGCCCCCCTGCAAAGCACATGGAGGGGCCCCCCCGGCAGCTCAGACCACCACCTACCTACCACTTTGTCCCACCACCCAGAAATCTAGTATATTTTGATTTGAAACCTCCAACATTTAAATGAAATGCCTCTATAATGTCTTTCTCTAAGTCAGAGGTCTTCAAACTGGGGACGGGCCCCCCTAGGGGGGCCTCAAGTGATCCCAGGGGGGGCGCCAGGCTCTGGCCAGAACAAATATTATGCTTTGTTTTCAGTCTAAAAACATGAGCAGCAGTAAGCACGTCTGTAATGGGCCATCATTAACATCCCTTGTCATTTAAATCATGGCTGCGAGAAGGTGTCGAAAGGGAAGGGACTTCAAATTTTCTCCGAGACCCACATCATCTCTCGTCAAAGTGCAGTACTCAGGACTGGTTCCTCCCCAGATCCGTCTCTGGAGCTATGTCCTTGTCTAGAAGACCCTCTGCCCTTGGTGTTTTCGGACATGTTATTACCCTGTGGTCCTTGTTGAGGAGCTTGACCAACAGGATCCATATTTTACAGAATTCCACATCCACATCTTTGGCACTGTACACAGATGGTCCATGACTCAAGAGTCGCCATGTCCACTATAAACCCAATTCTAACCTTGGGATCTGGTCTTTCCCCACTACGCTGCTATCGTTGGTCTGGCCGGTACTAACAGTGCGGATGTTGTCTTCCTTCTCACAGGTGGGATGCGTTAGCTCTCCAAGTACAGCATAATCCAGCCTCTTACCTCTTATCCGTCTGATGCCCTCTAGGATCCCATCCTGAAGCGTGGATTGTCATGGGCAGCACCACCATGTGTGTGATCCTACCCTTTCTTTGCAACCCCTACAGCACCACTCAGACCTCCCACTGTCTATGGTGTGTAGTTTGGTGTGTGTTTAGTGCCATCTTCTTTCCTTACCCTGGCTGTCTAGCGAAGTTATCTGCGCTGACATATATCTCCCCCTATTGCTTTACCCTCCAAGTACTACCCATTTCATCCTCCGACTGCAGTTGGAAGGAACATTTGTACCCTGGGTCTGTGAATTAAGAAAGTGACTCTAAATGTCTTGCAGATGTTGGAGTACGGGGGAGATTCCAAACCATGCCCAAGCCCATATAGGTCAGTTTCTGACCTCAGGTAGGACCCAGTGCCGTCTTTCCAAGTAGTGGAATCTTTCTGATTCTGGGATTCGTGGTTCCTCCTCAGATCCTCAAATGATTTAATGGTTTTGCCAGTAAAGAAGACTTGTAGCCTGTAACACTGCCCTCTTTCCACATCTTAAATGTACCCCTATCTAGTCCTGGTGTAAAGTGTGCATTGCTAAAGAAAGAAGTACATATGGATAGGTGGGACCTCAGATCTCTCTTTATTGTGTGAGTGAAAAGCAAGGTAAGGAGGCTTTTAGCACTAGCGAGTACCCCTACGGCTTACCATATACTCTTTATGATGCCCTCATACTATTATTTTCTCCCTTAATATCTGACAAACACCCATCTCGTATAGCGTGGGCCAAACCCGAACACTTGTATAGGTTAAATACTTTTCTAGCATTGAGGGATAACAATATAGTGTCCTTCTCGCTCCTTCACTTTATATCAATGAGATATACTCCCTTCTTCGTATTATCTCTGCACCTACAGCCCGGATTAAAACCAGCTCCATCCACATGTATCGGCAACAGAAGCCTCCTCAACCAGCTAATTTGCCTGAATCCTGGACCTTCATCTGGGCATCTAGATTGAGGAACAATATGGGCTGCTACAAAGCACATAGGTTTGGCTTCTTATTTGGGTTGTGAAACAAAGAAATATTGGCATCTCAGATCAATGGGCTAACTCCACCACCGTCCGAGAAGCCATTGGCCAATATGATTATCTCTGTTTTTTTAAAATCTTAAACATATGCCCAAAGTAGGTCAACACCTTAAAGTGGCCTACATATGCTTGCAATTCAGATTTTAAATGTAAAAAACATTCAGTGGTTTTAATAAAAATAAAAAGCGTTTCAGCTGCGCCATGCATTTTGTTATTATTTGTGAAGTAGACAGTAATAAATCACCACCTAACAAAGCACTCAAATCACAGGCAGCTACAATATCACTTTATAACGGCAACTTTACCAAGCAATGGCAAAGCCAATAGGTCTCGCCTATGCACGATCTAATGGCTTTGTCAATCATTATAAGACATTTTGCACAGCAGCTCATGCTGCTGTGCAACATGGCTTAAAGTCAAGAAAAAAAGTGTTATGACACGTACATTGTTGACCTCATCATATCGCTTTTTTTAAGCCACATTGAACAGCACACACGCTGCTGTGCAATTTGTTAAAAAATATGTGGGGGGGGAAACACAAGGGGGAGGGAGCAGCAATAACGGATAGCAGGAGATGGGACTATAAGGAAAACAAAACGTGGAGGGAGGGAGTACTAGACGGAAGCAGGGAGAGTTGGAGGATGGAAGAACAATATTACGTCATTCCTGTTGGGAGCAGCGGATGGGCACTAATTAAGCTGAATAACTCTTTGCTTGGTCTGTCCTCCACAGAAAGAAATGGAAGTGAAGCTTGGCCTGCGCTGGCCAATTAGGAGGCTGCAAAGAATAGTGACACTGAAGTCAGTAAATGGTAAGCAATGGACGTGCTCCAAGCCCCCCATTGTAAACAAGTGTCTCACAAGTGAGAGCGCATGCAGTGCCTGCACTGATGCAGGCTTGACCTAAAACAGGGGAGGGGGCGGAATAAATCACCATATAATCTGGGACCTGCAGTGCAAGCAATATAGTCAATAATTAAAGTTTTCTTACAAAATAATATAAAAGTTCCCTTTGAATCAGCTTTGTCACAGAAGAGAAGGGACATGTGTTTAGGTATAACTGAACAACATGCATAGACTTTGTAAAAGCACTCAAAGTGAGTCGTCTCCTGAAGTGGACTGCCCCACCGTCCCATGCTGTATGTTATGTGTGGTGTGTGGGCGCTAAATGTGAATGACAAACATACCAATGGATGAAGCCTAGCGACCAAAATCCCTCTACATATGCATATCATGCGTCGATTATTTGTAAGAACAGTACTCTGGGGAGATAGCAGCAAAAGCTTCTGCAAGACCGGCCCAAAAACAAAGCACCGAGTGTTTAACTGCATGTTGCAAGGATGTTCTGGAAACTCACGGGGCTGCAGGTGCCTTTAGCTCGAAGTCCAAAGACATATGGACAGATGAAAGGTCCTGCTTTGTGTTGAGGATAGAGCTAAGGAACCAGACACAGCATAATGTCTCACCAACAGAACAATGTTTGCTGCTGACATCTGCTGTGATCTGCAGGCCATGAGTTTGAATGGTGACAAGGCCTCTGCATGCTTCTGAGGTCAGTGAATTGAGTATCAATAAATTGGGAAAAAACAACAGTGCCTAGGAATGCCAGATCGTGGTATGAAGCGCTTTTTAATAAAAATGCTATTATGCTGCACTGTGATTGTAGTGGCTGGTGCCAGTGCACTGTTCCGTCGAGTGTCAAAAGTTGTTGTGTTGAAAGAATCCAACAATAAATGTTGAAAAAAAGCCCCACCGCAGCCTTGAAACACCTTTATGTTCACCTTCCACAGCATGAAGCTACTTAAGACGAAAATAGGAGGTTGCTGTTGGCTTCACATATAGGGAGTATGTGATATGTTACATGTGACCTGACAATTTCCAGGCGAGTCTCTGCTCCAAGCACATGCCTGTTGTGTCTTCTGAAACAACAAGATGCAGTTAAACACTCGGTGCTTTGTTTTTGGGCCGGTCTTGGAGAAGCTTTTGCTGCTATCTCCCCAGAGTACTGTTCTTACAAATAATCGACGCATGATATGCATATGTAGAGGGATTTTGGTCGCTAGGCTTCATCCATTGGTATGTTTGTCATTCACATTTTGCGCCCACACACCACACATAACATACAGCATGGGACGGTGGGGCAGTCCACTTCAGGAGACGACTCACTTTGAGTGCTTTTACAAAGTCTATGCCTGTTGTTCAGTTATACCTAAACACATGTCCCTTCTCTTCTGTGACAAAGCTGATTCAAAGGGAACTTTTATATTATTTTGTAAGAAAACTTTAATTATTGACTATATTGCTTGCACTGCAGGTCCCAGATTATATGGTGATTTATTCCGCCCCCTCCCCTGTTTTAGGTTAAGCCTGCATCAGCGCAGGCACTGCATGCGCTCTCACTTGTGAGACACTTGTTTACAATGGGGGGCTTGGAGCACGTCCATTGCTTACCATTTACTGACTTCAGTGTCACTATTCTTTGCAGCCTCCTAATTGGCCAGCGCAGGCCAAGCTTCACTTCCATTTCTTTCTGTGGAGGACAGACCAAGCAAAGAGTTATTCAGCTTAATTAGTGCCCATCCGCTGCTCCCAACAGGAATGACGTACTATTGTTCTTCCATCCTCCAACTCTCCCTGCTTCCGTCTAGTACTCCCTCCCTCCTCGTTTTGTTTTCTTTATAGTCCCATCTCCTGCTATCCGTTATTGCTGCTCCCTCCCCCTTGTGTTTCCCCCCCCCACATATTTTTAACAAATTGCACAGCAGCGTGTGTGCTGTTCAATATGGCTTAAAAAAAGCGATATGATGAGGTCAACAATGTACGTGTCATAACACTTTTTTTCTTGACTTTAAGCCATGTTGCACAGCAGCATGAGCTGCTGTGCAAAATGTCTTATAATGATTGACAAAGCCATTAGATCGTTCATAGGCGAGACCTATTGGCTTTGCCATTGCTTGGTAAAGTTGCCGTTATAAAGTGATATTGTAGCTGCCTGTGATTTGAGTGCTTTGTTAGGTGGTGATTTATTACTGTCTACTTCACAAATAATAACAAAATGCATGGCGCAGCTAAAACGCTTTTTATTTTTATTAAAACCACTGAATGTTTTTTACATTTAAAATCTGAATTGCAAGCATATGTAGGCCACTTTAAGGTGTTGACCTACTTTGGGCATATGTTTAAAATTTTAAAAAAACAGAGATAATCATATTGGCCAATGGCTTCTCGGACAGTGGTGGAGTTAGCCCATTGATCTGAGATGCCAATATTTCTTTGTTTCACAACCCAAATAAGAAGCCAAACCTATGTGCTTTATAGCAGTCCATATTGTTCCTCAATCTAGATGCCCAGATGAAGGTCCAGGATTCAGGCAAATTAGCTGGTTGAGGAGGCTTCTGTTGCCGATACATGTGGATGGAGCTGGTTTTAATCCGGGCTGTAGGTGCAGAGATAATACGAAGAAGGGAGTATATCTCATTGATATAAAGTGAAGGAGCGAGAAGGACACTATATTGTTATCCCTCAATGCTAGAAAAGTATTTAACCTCTACAAGTGTTCGGGTTTGGCCCACGCTATACGAGATGGGTGTTCGTCAGATATTAAGGGAGAACATAATAGTATGAGGGCATCATAAAGAGTATATGGTAAGCCGTAGGGGTACTCACTAGTGCTAAAAGCCTCCTTACCTTGCTTTTCACTCTCACAATAAAGAGAGATCTGAGGTCCCACCTATCCATATGTACTTCTTTCTTTAGCAATGCACACTTTACACCAGGACTAGATAGGGGTACATTTAAGATGTGGAAAGAGGGCAGTGTTACAGGCTACAAGTCTTCTTTCCTGGCAAAACCATTAAATCATTTGGGGATCTGAGGAGGAACCACGAATCCCAGAATCAGAAAGATTCCACTACTTGGAAAGAAGGCACTGGGTCCTACCTGAGGTCAGAAACTGACCTATATGGGCTTGGGCATGGTTTGGAATCTCCCCCGTACTCCAACATCTGCAAGACATTTAGAGTCACTTTCTTAATTCACAGACCCAGGGTACAAATGTTCCTTCCAACTGCAGTCGGAGGATGAAATGGGTAGTACTTGGAGGGTAAAGCAATAGGGGGAGATATATGTCAGCGCAGATAACTTCGCTAGACAGCCAGGGTAAGGAAAGAAGATGGCACTAAACACACACCAAACTACACACCATAGACAGTGGGAGGTCTGAGTGGTGCTGTAGGGGTTGCAAAGAAAGGGTAGGATCACACACATGGTGGTGCTGCCCATGACAATCCACTCTTCAGGATGGGATCCTAGAGGGCATCAGACGGATAAGAGGTGAGAGGCTGGATTATGCTGTCCTTGGAGAGCTAACGCATCCCACCTGTGAGAAGGAAGACAACATCCGCACTGTTAGTACCGGCCAGGCCAACGATAGCAATCAATCAATCAATCAGTGACACTTATAAAGCGCGCTACATACCCGTAGGGTCTCAAGGCGCTGGGGGGGGGGGGTGCCGCTACTGCTCGAACAGCCAGGTCTTCAGCTTCTTCCTGAAGGAGAGGTGGTCTTGGGTCAGGCGCAGGTCGGACGGGAGGGAGTTCCAGGTCTTGGCGGCCAGGTAGGAGAAGGACCTTCCTCCTGTAGTCGCTCTTCGGATGCGGGGGACGGCGGCGAGGGCGTGGTTGGCTGATCGGAGGTGGCGTTTGGGAGCGTAGAAGTTGACTCGGCTGTTGAGGTAGCTCGGGCCTTGGTCGTGTAGGGCTTTGTGTGCGTGGGTGAGGAGGCGGAAGGTGATTCTCTTGTTGATGGGGAGCCAGTGCAGGTCTCTCAGATGTCCGGAGATGTGGCTGGATCGTGGGATGTCGAGGATGAGTCTGGCTGAGGCGTTTTGGATCCGCTGGAGTCTCTTCTGGAGCTTGGCGGTGGTCCCGGCGTAGAGGGCGTTGCCGTAGTCCAGTCGGCTGGTGACGAGGGCCTGGGTGACGGTCTTCCTGGTCTCTGTGGGGATCCACCAGAAGATCTTCCGTAGCATGCGTAGGATGTTGAAGCACGCTGAGGAGACGCTGTTGACTTGCCTGGTCATGGAGAGGGAGGAGTCCAGGATGAAGCCCAGGTTTCGTGCATGGTCTGTCGGTTTGGGTGCGGTGCCCAGGGCGGGAGGCCACCAGGAGTCGTCCCAGGCGGAGGGCGAGGAGCCCAGGATGAGGACCTCCGTCTTGTCCGAGTTCAGTTTCAGGCGGCTGGTCGTCATCCACTCGGCTACCTCTTTCATCCCTTCGTGTAGGTTGGCTCTGGCGGCGGCGGGGTTGTTGGTCAGGGAGAGGATCAGCTGGGTGTCGTCGGCGTAGGAGATGATGCTGAGGTGGTGTTTGCGTACGATGGCCGCGAGGGGGCTCATGTAGACGTTGAAGAGGGTGGGGCTCAGGGATGATCCTTGGGGGACGCCGCAGATGACTTCGGAGGCCTCTGACTTGTATGGTGGTAGGCGGACTCGCTGTGTTCTTCCGTCGAGGAAGGAGATGATCCATTCCAGCGCCTTGTCCTGGATTCCGATGTTGCTGAGGCGCCGTATTAGGGTGCGGTGGCAGACCGTGTCGAATGCCGCGGAGAGGTCTAGGAGGATGAGGGCCGCTGTTTCTCCATTGTCCATCAGGGCTCGGATGTCATCGGTGGCGGCGATGAGGGCGGTCTCGGTGCTGTGTTTGGCTCGGAAGCCGGACTGTGAGGGGTCGAGGGATCCGTTCGTCTCGAGGAAGGCGGCCATCTGCTTGTTGACGGTCTTCTCGATGACTTTGGCTGGAAACGGGAGAAGCGAGATGGGGCGGTAATTCTTGAGATCGGTGGGGTCCGCTGTTGGTTTCTTGAGTAGAGCGTTGAGTTCGGCGTGTTTCCAGCTCTCGGGGAAGATGGCGGTGTCGAAGGATGTGTTGATGATGTCTCGCAGGTGGGGTGCGATGACAGCGTCGGCCTTGTTGAAGATGTGGTGAGGGCAGGGGTCGGTTGGTGATCCGGAGTGGATTGAGTTCATCGTGCGGATGGTGTCTTCTGTGCTGATCGGGGTCCAGGCGTGGAGGGTGGTGGTGGCGGGGGGTGGCTGGTCGGTCGTGGTGTGCGTTGGTTGGTTGTTGAAACTGCTGTGTATGTCTGTGATCTTGTTGTGGAAGTAGGCGGCGAGGGAGTTGCAGAGGTCTTGCGATGGGGTGATGTCGTTGTTTCCTGCGTTGGGGTTGGAGAGCTCTTTCACGATGTTGAAGAGTTCCTTGCTGTTGTGTGCGTTGTTGTCCAACCGTTCCTTGAATGCTGTTCTCTTGGCGGCGCGGATCAGCTGGTGGTGTTTCCGGGTGGCAAGTTTGTAGGAGGTCCTGTTGTCCGGTGTCGGATCCCTTTTCCAGACTTTCTCGAGGGCTCGGCAGTTCTTCTTGGAGCTCTTGAGTTCGTCGGTGAACCATGGGGCCTTCTTGCTGCCGGGTCTGCTAGGCGGGGTCCTCAGCGGGGCGAGTTCGTCCGCGCAGTTGCTGATCCACTTCGTGATGTTATCGGCGGCCTGGCTGGGGTTCGCTGAGCTGGCAGGAGGGTGTTGGCTCAGGGAGGTGGCGAGCTGGTCTGCTGTGATCTTGTTCCAGCTTCTGCGGGCGGCCTGTTGCTGGTGGTGGTGGGTCGTCGTTCTCTTGAAGGTGAAGTGGACACAGCTGTGGTCCGTCCATTGAAGCTCTGTGGCGTGGCTGAAGTCGATGTCTGTGCTGGATGAGAAGACGGCGTCGAGTGTGTGTCCGGCGAGGTGGGTGGGGGTGGACACCAGTTGCTTGAGTCCCAGGTTGGCGAGGTTGTCGAGCAGGGTGCTGGTGTTGTGGTCGTTGTTGTTCTCCAGGTGGAAGTTGAGGTCTCCCAGGAGGATGTAGTCAGCGGAGGGGAGGGCGTGCGGGCTGACGAAGTCGGCGATGTCCTCGCTGAATTGTGTGCGTGGTCCCGGGGGTCGGTAGATCAGGGTGCCTCTGAGGGTGGTGTTCGGGTTGGTGTGGATCTGGAAATGCAGGTGTTCGGCGCTGGTCAGGGTGTTGTCGGTGCTGGTCGTGAGACGGATGCTGTTCCTGTGGATGATGGCGATGCCTCCTCCCATCTGGTTGGCGTTTCGGTCCCTCCGGACGATCTTGTAGCCCTCTGGGATGGCGATGGCGATGTCGGGAGCTGAAGAGGCGTTCATCCAGGTCTCCGTGAGGAAGGCAACGTCAGGGGCTGTGGCGTCTAGAAGGTTCCAGAGTTCGATGGCGTGTCTGTGGACGGAGCGGGTGTTGAGCAGGATGCACTTGAGGTGGGTGCTGCTGGAGTTCGACTTGGCGGGTGCTGGTGCGGGGCTGGTCCGGATGCAGGAGAACTTGCAGGCGTGGCAGCTGAACGGTCCGTGGGTGCGTCTTGGAGTGGCTTGGTGGCAATCAGGGAGTCGGCCGGTGTTGAGAGCGATGAGGGTGGCGGCTGAGTACGTCAGGCGGGTCGGTCGGGCTCCTCGGGGGCCAGGGGTCCTGGCGCTGGTCGCGATCCGGTCGCGGACGGGCGCAGACGGGCTTACCTTTGGCGCGCCTTCGGCGCACAATCGGCGCGCCCGCTGCGCGTGACCGCTGCGCGTTCGCACGGTCGCCATTTAAGGCGAAGTGCGCGGGTGGGCGGGGCAGCTGGGAGGCGGGAGCGGGGAGGGTTACAGAAGAAAAAGGGGCGGGGACAAGCGGCGGTGGCGGGAAGGGAGGGCGGGGGGCGGCGCGGTAGGCGGACAACAAGGAAGGAGAGCAGGCACGTTAAATTCCAAACAAGCACAAATTAGCGGTGAAAAACGGGAAAAAAAAACAGAGTAAAACACAGAAAAAAGGCAAGCACAAATAACTGACAAAACAGGGCAAAAAGCACTCGCAGCGGCGGCAGCCGGCAAACGAGGCAGAAACGAGGCGGCAGCGAGGCAGAGGGCAGCGTAGTGGGGAAAGACCAGATCCCAAGGTTAGAATTGTGTTTATAGTGGACATGGCGACTCTTGAGTCATGGACCATCTGTGTACAGTGCCAAAGATGTGGATGTGGAATTCTGTAAAATATGGATCCTGTTGGTCAAGCTCCTCAACAAGGACCACAGGGTAATAACATGTCCGAAAACACCAAGGGCAGAGGGTCTTCTAGACAAGGACATAGCTCCAGAGACGGATCTGGGGAGGAACCAGTCCTGAGTACTGCACTTTGACGAGAGATGATGTGGGTCTCGGAGGAAATTTGAAGTCCCTTCCCTTTCGACACCTTCTCGCAGCCATGATTTAAATGACAAGGGATGTTAATGATGGCCCATTACAGACGTGCTTACTGCTGCTCATGTTTTTTAGACTGAAAACAAAGCATAATATTTGTTCTGGCCAGAGCCTGGCGCCCCCCCTGGGATCACTTGAGGCCCCCCTAGGGGGGCCCGTCCCCAGTTTGAAGACCTCTGACTTAGAGAAAGACAATATAAAGGCATTTCATTTAAATGTTGGAGGTTTCAAATCAAAATATACTAGATTTCTCGGTGGTGGGACAAAGTGGTAGGTAGGTGGTGGTCCGAGCTGCCGGGGGGGCCCCTCCATGTGCTTTGCAGGGGGGCCCCCTCAAGTTTCGTTACGCCACTGGTCGTGGCACTGGCGGCCCCCTGGCAGGATTTGGAGGCCTCCAGCTCCGACCCCGGCGGCTAGCAATGGCAGCGTTGTTGTTTAATTTCAGTTTCACTTGACTTGCCCAGCCAGCCAGCAGTTTGGGTCCCAGGGCCGTCAATCTTAGCCCTAGTACCAATGACGACGTGACGGCCCTGGGACAGCCCCCGCGCCGCGCGCTGTGCGCAACACTGCACCTGCTGCTCATGCTCTTAGCCGGCCGCTCTGAGTATCGCGCACAGGCCGCGGTCCGGCACGGGAAGCGACCGACCGTCCGTCCGGCGGCGACAGCCGCTGAAGAGCCCGCAGCATGGTGGCTTCCAGAGCCAGAAGCAGAAAGAACCCAGAGCGCTCAGCAGCCCCCTCAGGCAGCCGTCGAAGAGGGGCAGCAGCAAAGCGCGAGTGAAAACCCACGGGTCAGCGCGGGAGGGCAGCGTCCGTTTATTGCAGCGAGCAGTGCTCACTCTCTTCAGGGAGCGTTGTCACCAATGCAGTGCAGGGAGCAGTGCTCATGCACAGCAGGCAACGGTCACTACAAGAACACTGCCCCTTAACTGCGTAGTCGGGTGTCTACTCTCTTTAGGAAGCCACGCCAAATCACTACTGGTGGCAGTGCACGTGCACTGATGATGTGAGCTCAAATGCACCTCGTGGTCTTGTGTCGATTTACTGCTGGGGCGGCTTTATTTCACTTAAGGAAATACTGGCCATAGCAGTGCAGGGCTCAGTGTTCCTTCAAAACAGGGGGCAGTGTCCGTTTACTACGAGGGGCAGTGTGAATTTATGCAGGGTGTAGTTCCAGAGTTACCATATGCATTGTCCTAAATTGTTGACATAATACAGAATATTGACTTATACAACCAGAAGGTGATTGTTTGGTGTCGTTGGGGTGCCAGAGAAATGTTTATACAGTCCCACAGAACGTTAGAGCAGTGCCAGAGATGGTTTTTCAGTGCCAGGGGTTTTCTGTGCTATTTGCAGATGTTTCAGCCTGGTGCTCTGTCAGAGGCTGCCTAAACGCAGCAAGGTATTTTTGTCAGAAGTTACGCTTTATCTTGCCTACAGAACTTCGCAGTTTTTATGTGAAATGCCAGATTTATTTTTACTCCATAAGCACCAACCCATTTTTTTCAGTGTATACAGAATCCAGTTTGTACACAGATAATAAGATGCTTTCGAGGTTCAACAATGCAACCAACGCTGTTGGCGCATTTCGAATGTCAAAATCGATGCATATCACATTGTAACTTTTTCTTGCAGAACGTGTTGTATGTTATTGTTCGTATGTTGCCATTTTCATGTTTTAATGCCCCACTAAAGTGGTTTAACAGAGTGGGCCTGTGGTATGCTCACTACTACCTCTTCTTGTTTTCTCTGCCATTTGTCTCATTGTTTGTCTGTAAGTGAATGTCATCACCCCGAGCAACACACGCACGGCTTCAGTTGTGCGGTAAACGTGTAATCACATAGTGCACACCTTGGTCTGAGGCTTCTCCCGAACTAGACATAGCAGGAGCCCGGAGCGTCGCTGCCATTACCTGATCCCGACTGCACTGAATACGCGCTGCATTTACAACTCTACAGGTCGAAGTGCAGAGCAGTAAGCAGGAGTGCAGGGGCGGGGATATAAGGTGAGGATATCGGGCGAACACTAAATTGTATTAGAACACCTGTTCTGTTGCACCGCCTGCCCTTCGCACACTTGCGCATGCGTCGGCTGTACACTTGTATACGTCAGGGCAATTTATGATTAACAAGTCTGAAAAGAGGCTTTACTCTCGAGAGCAGTGTCGGTTTCCTGACAAAGAGATTGGGAGAGAGTGGAAGCGAGAGATAGACATGGATGACATTTTGGGGGTGCCCAGAGGAAGCACCTGCTACAGTGTGTTGCCTTTCGACATCCACCTTGCCCTTTGGTGACCGGTCTCCTTAGCAAAGTCCTTACCCCATCCCCTATGTTTACCCCTCCCCAACCACACACACACACACACACACACACACACCACACACATTCAGCTTATGAAGAGAAAGAGATAAGAACAGAAACTAAAGAGGGCCCATGGAGCTTTGTTTACTTTTCTGTTGTCTACATTTCTTGATCTTTCCATAACACCTCAGCAGTAAATAAGAGGCCGTCGAAAGTCCAAGGTTAGACACGCCTGTGATGTCACTGGGTGTGAAAGGGAGTGACATGTCACTTTTGTCACCCATAACATTTTGGCGAATCGATGTCTATGAGGGTCGGGACCCCCTCTTCTGGGGCCCCCACCTACGCTCCCTGCACAGGGCCACCATGAGCCTAGAGCCGGCCCTGATGGTACTCCTAACCTACCCCTTTATAACATATTTTTTTAACTATGTTCAGGATACGGAAATCGAGCACGATTCTAATTTAAAACTTCACAAAGCAATCCAGATGCTGCTCTCATGCTGTTAACTAGCATGAGAACAGTGCCAGGATTAGATGGGCTGGCTAGACACCCCTTCATGCCCTGGAGGCCTGTGCTTTGTCTCCAACCAGCTGTCTAAGCAGCTGGGTGGAGACTCGAAAGTGTGCATGTCAGTTTGGCCGGCGCCAGACAGCTAGCCAAGTGACTTGTGCACTTTGCAGTGCCTGGTCAGCCTCCCTCTAGTCTCCCATGATGCCAATTGGCAGCAGAGGACAAGACGCACCTCCCCCCCCCGGCTTCTCAGGGTAAGGGTTCGGCGTGCCTTGTGGAAAATAAATGGCAATGAAATAATTTCATTGCCATTTTACTCTTCACATTTACTGTGGCTCACAGTGGGTGGCGGCGGCCCCCCCCCCCACACCCTTGAGAAGAAAAAGCCGCTGGACTTTGGCAGTCACATTTGATAAGTGTCAGTAGTGTACTCTCTAAGTTTGGAGCATGGTGATATTTTTTTGGCACATTAAAAAATGCGAGCATGCAGAAGAATATACAATATGGTTCCATAGCAAGATAAGGTTAGATCAATGTTGTGTTTGTAAATCACACAGCGAGGTAGTCCAAGCAATATGGGTTTTTATATTTTTACTTTGGTAATGTAGGTTTTGCAGGAATCAGATTTTCAAACTGAGGAGTGTTTCTACACCCTGTGTTTGAGGAACTAAGAGGTTTTATAAGCGGAGCATGCACTAATCTTTATTTGTCAAGAGGTTTTACATGTTTTAAATGGTCCATTTCTTTCTAAAGTTTTTAAGAATAACGATTTGGTGCTTTAGTCTTGAAATTAGTTATTGGTCTATCATCTTTGTGTCTTTCGAGTGCATAATATTCCATAACCTATGATTATTTTTAGTATCAGGATAGTTTCGATAGATAAAGCTATTCAGTAATATGTAAATAAATTCTAGCAATCAATACGGAATAATGAAATTATATAATCCATAATTTTGAGGCAAATTCAATAACGAGTGGGCGTAGGACACAGAAGAGATGGCATCGGATAAGATAAGGTATCAGAGTGGGATTTTTTTTATTTAAGTAAGGTGGTTCCACATTATATATCCTTGCTCAGTGTAAATAAAATGTGAGGCTCAGAATGGGAGGATTGCTTTTGCTGTGAGTGTGAATCTCCCAAACTCTGTAAACAATTGACTAAGGAAGAAGAATCTGTTCTAGAATTTGAACTTAAATTTGTTCCAAGCAAATTCACGGATTTCACAAAACTCAAGATTGAAGCAATTGAATTCTTTCAGAAGATTCGACTAAAGGCATTTTTTGATGGGAAGGAATGTACAAGAAGCAGTGAACCCTTTGGTCTAGCCAACAAATCCAAATTTGTTCCTCCTACTCACACTTATGGCATTTGAGTAAGTGGTTCTTTCATCAATCAGCCAACTAGAAGCCCAAAAAAAGTAAATGAAAAACAACTTAACACTGCAACAACAGAAAGCCATCTATGACTTAAAAAATGATGACTCAGTAGTCATTAAGCCTTTCGATGAAGGCGGAGGCTTAGTATTTTGGCCAAAAGAAATGTACCTAACAGAAGGCAGAAGCCAAGTCCATAACCAGGAGTGGTATCATCAAATTAAAGGAGACCCTACACAACAGATTGAAGACACAATTTCAAAGATACTTAAAGAAGGGTTAGAACAAGGAATTTTGGGACCTAAAGAATTTGATTTTTTGCTTTAAAAACACCCAAGGACCCCAATAACTTACTTTTTACCCAAAATCCATAATCTCCTAATCGAACCGCCCGGCAGACCAATTGTTTCCGGTTGTGACTCTTTGATGGAACCAATCTCCAAGTATGTGGCCATCTTTTTAAAGCCATTTGTGGAAGATGTCCCTCCATACCTAAGGGATACAATAGACTTCATTAATAAAATAGAGGGCCAAGAATTCCATCATCAACAACATTGGATGGTATTAATTGATGTGGTCTCGCTACATACACAGTTTCCCCCGGATGAGGTTTATAGGCCATTGAATTGTATCTGGAAACTGGAACAAAGCCCCATAGAGTCCCAACAGATTTCATACTTCAACTTGCAGAAATAGCACTTAAGAAGATTTACTTCAAGTTTGAAGATACATTCTACATCCAAAGAAAGGGAACCTCGTTGGGTTGTCCCTTCGCTCCACATATGGCTGTAATCTAAATGGCAAGATTCGAAGACAAATTCACTGTTAATGGCAATCCATTTAAAAAACATCTCACACAATGGTATCAATATATTGACAATATCTGGTGCCTGTGGAATGGCTCAGAAGACGATCTAGAAATGTTTCATGGGTGGCTTAACATGAGGCATGAAGACATCAAATTTAGTATCACCAAAAAGTAAAACAAACCCGTCCTTCCTAGATGTAGAAGGCACACCTCATGATATTGAACTAGTGATCACTTTACAAAGAAAACCAACAACCAACAGACAAAAATTCAATTCTCTATTATAAGAGCTCCCATCAGAGAAATTTGAAGGACAACCTCCCTTATGGCCATCTTTTGAGAATTTGAATAAACTTCTCTCGCAAAGTGGACTTTGAGATTCATGCACAACATTTTGTTAACGATTGAGATGCAGAGTGTTAGACCTGGCATCATTGGCTTGAGTCTCTCCTCCATTTTTTTCTGTTTGCCTCCACTGTTTTACAATGTTTTGCTGGTATAATGCTTTGGGCACTGTGCCACTGCTGATCAGTGCCACAGTGCAAGTGCTCCCGATGTTAAATTGCTGTATTGATTGAATTCCATGTTTGGCTTATTTGGTTTACTGTCAGTCCCTAGTCTAGTGCACCAGGAGTGCCGGGGCGTGTAAATACAAATGCCGCTCGTGGGCTTGCAGCACATGTTGTGCCACCCACAAGAGCGGCCGAGTAAAAGTATGTCTGAGGGTCTGCCATTGCCAGCCTCGCGTGCAGTCTAGTACTGTCACGCTGACTGCGCAAGTACACCTTCTTGCCAGTCCCTAAACCTTCCCTTAACTTCATGTTAGTCACCCCTATGGTAGGCCCACGGGCAGGGTGCGTTGTAAGTATAAGGTAGGACAGGCCTAACCAAGTTGGCATGTCCTAATAGTGAATTACCGCCATATTCGTTTTTCACTATTGCGAGGTAACCTGCTCTCCATTAGTTAGAATGGGCCGCCAGGATTATTAATGCTATGATCCTAGCTGGCGCGGGGAGCATGGCGCAATGTCGAGTTTGGTATCCCTGAACTCGGGGTTTAATTACGCATCCGTTTGTGTGGATGGTTTTTGGACTCGGGGTTTGAAAATAGCACTTTTAGAAAGTGGCTATTTTCTTGTCTAACTATTTCTGGTCTCTGCTGGTTTGGTGTGTGTGTGACAGGAGCTGGGTGGCTCCAGAGGTCTGAATGAGTCAGTGTGGGATGAGTGGGACATTTGCGTTGAGAGTAGGGGGAGAGTAGTTGCTGATAGCCTGCCCTGCCTGATACAATGCTGGCCCCACCTCCTGCCAGGCGACTGATGGCTCTGTGCCTGCCATGGACGATCCTAGCCCCACCTCCTACCAGGAGGCCGATAGCTCTGCTCCTGCCAGTAACAATGCTGGCTCCACCTCCTGATGGGCGTCTGAGGACCCAGCCCTGCTCAGTGAATAGGCCAGGTGCCTCTGCCTGGCTACACCCACAACTGACCCCGGGTGTGGGGAAATTCCCCTGCATGGACAAAGGGATCAAAGCCAAAAAGGGGTATAAGAGAAGGACCCCTGAACCAAGAATTTAGATCACTTCTGACAAGGAACCCTGAAACCAAGGACACGAAGCCTGCTGATCCAAGGACTTGCCTACCCCTTCTGCCAGTGTGCTGTTTGCTGGGGGGAATCCTGCAGTTGCTTCTTTATTTTTGCCAAGGAACCAGGAGAGAGGAACTGTGTGTGTACTCTCAAACTTTGCTAAGAAAATCTCCAAGGGCTGGAAGAGTGCCAGCCTCCTGTTGAAGTCACAGGGCTAAAGGACTTCATCTGCTTAGAGTGCTATTTGCTGGAACCTGTGAATCCCGCACCTCTGAAAGAACCAGCAATCTCGACGCCGACGGACGTCGCCGAATCCAGCTCGACATCGTGAGTAACGGCTCCAGTGTCCCGCTTCCTCGACGCCGGCCGCCGGGCCCGATCAACGCCAGCAGCAACGCCAGTGAGTAGTGAGTTCGGCTCCAGCTCCAAGGGACCTCGTGTC
Organism: Lissotriton vulgaris; assembly: GCF_964263255.1. Classification (NCBI taxonomy): domain Eukaryota; kingdom Metazoa; phylum Chordata; class Amphibia; order Caudata; family Salamandridae; genus Lissotriton; species Lissotriton vulgaris. The sequence continues at coordinate 209,986 of NW_028246274.1, forward strand.
TGAACCGCTGCTGATCGCATCGACTTCGAAGCCCTCTCGACGCCGTGAGCGCTGCTCACTCTTGCAACATCATCATCGACATCTACGACTACTGAGGCCTGGTCGACAGCGACGACGCGACGCCGGATTGCTCGACGCCGCTGATCATCGTGTGCTTCATTTTCCTAAAGGTACTGTGTTGTGGGAGTCTGCTCGACTCCGGGCTCGACGTAGCGCTCCTCGCGGTCGACGCCGAACCTTTGGATTAACTTTGCCTCGACGTCGTGTGACTCCCGTGTGGGTTACTTTGTTGCTAAGAACTGTGTTTCCAAGAAGAAGAGTTGCTTCTGATACTAAAGACTTTGTGCTAAGAAGAAACTACATTTGAACTATTATTTTCCCTACCAAGAGTATTTATTAAGATTGTGGTATATTTTTGTCGTTATTTGGTCTTGTGCTAAGCCTTATATAAAAATCCTTATTTTTATAATACTACTCTGTCGTGTCCATTTGTAGTGTATTCACTTTATTACTGTATGTGGTCATAAATGCTTAACACACAGCCTCTGAGATAAGCCTGTCTGCTCTGCCAAGCTACCAAGGGGGTGAGCAGGGGTTATCAAAGGGTGTGATCCCCTTGCCCTGACTAGAGAAGGTGTGTCCCTATTTGTCAGAAGTGCATACCTCTGCCAACTAGAGACAGCCGGTTCTAACACAGAGGGTACCCTAAAAAGTGCTCATCAAAAGAATATGGTATTGACCACGTGAAGATCTCCTCAAGAAAAAAAACAGCCCATGCAAAGATTGCTCTGTGTGTCGATCTTTGGTCCTCACACCAACAAGTTTCGCCAAATCATCCTAAAGATTTTGCATCTGCTAGCAAATTTGGAATGTCCCTTTCAACGACCATTATTTGCCATGAAAATGAATGCTAGTATTGAGCAACACTTGTGAGAGCAGACATGACCATGTCTAGCCAAAAGAAAGACCTAAGGGCACAATGGAAATTGAAAACCATTGAAGGTCACCTCAATTGCGGCAATTGTTGGGTTTGTGAATTAACAATAGTGGGAACAGAATTCATACACAATTCTGTTAAATGGACCCATAAAGAATTTTCTAATTGAAAAATAAAAAACGTTGTGTACACAGTTACATGTCACTGCTCCAGAATATATATTGGAAAAATTAACCAGCAAATAAACCAACGAATTGTGCAGCATCATTCAAGGATTACAAATCAAGCGCTGACAGCCCCAATGGTTGCGCATTTCACGGAAAAGAAACACAGAGAAAAAGAATTAAAATGGACTGTGCTAGCAGTGATTAACAGAACACTCAAGGAGGCGACATTGAAGTAGCCTTATTACTGAAGGAAGCGTACCTCATTTTAAAATTCAATAGTACTACCAGAGGCCTAAATAAATGTCCAAATTATCCAGAACATAATAAAATTGATTTTAATCACTACAACTCGCAGCATGCATTGTAATTCTTGTCAGACACCTCTGTAAAAGTGCGAGCAAAATGTAATTGTGAACGTTGAATGTTCCTCAATAGAAGAAATCTCTGTACCACTGATACACACAATCAGAAATAGTCCCTGGACTGCAATAAGGACTACAACATCCATAAACCAACTCGCACCTCAACCGGGGGTGGGAGTTTCAAAATCAACAGCAACCGGATGTTTCTGTGTAGGAAGAAGTACCTAAGTTAAACAAGGCTCTTTGATTTAATCAAGTAAGCCTATGTTATTTAACTGAGAGCCGTGTAGTGAAGTGGGGAGCTGTCAAGATGCGATAAACAATTTAACTTGTTCATTGCTTTTAGGCAGAAATTAATTCGCATTGGGGGATCAATTCCACGTGATAAATTCCCGACTGAAGAAAGATAAACAGGTACTCCTAAATAATAGTCTGGAGGGACGAAATTGTAAACTCCAGATTTTCCTGCACGGAATTAGATGTTTAAGGATTGCCAAGTACCTGTTCCAGCGTTTTCATCAAAAAGGATAGGGAATTCCCCCCACTTTCCAAATAATATTGGAGGCAAAGAATTTGGCAGTTTCGAAGTTAAAGAGCCCACACTGACCAGGTACTGCATAGTATGCATGATGATCTCATATAGTAGAGATGGAGAAAAGGTTTAGAGTATCTACACAATAGCAACTAGCAACTATCTGCATTATGTTTTAGATTACACCAAGTCAGAAGCCCTGAAGAGAGCCCCACAAGTGTCACTGGGACTCAGCATTTTGGCAATTTTCCTACCATTGAGGGACAGACAATTCATGAATATAAACAGCTTTGAGGGAGATTTAGCATTAATTTAACCCCGGCTGTATCTATGTTTGTTCCCAATGTTTAGCATCCCTTCTTAGGACTGTATGAACCACACACAATGAGATTGCTATATGTTAGAAACTTGACTGGTGTTTATTGTTTTCAGTTGTATTAATGTTGTATCATTTGTCAAATGTGTATTATGTTTTTTTATGTTTATAATTTATTGTGTGGCACTTGTCTGAAACAAATAGTGTACTTCTAATTTCAGACCTTTATGAAATGAAGAAATGATATAATGATATGATGAATCAATTTATGAATAATCAACCAGTACCAATGAAATCGAATATTTGCCCCTTGTCTATCTAAGTGGATAGCAGCATCTAAAACGGTAGCTAGGTCTTCCATTGTTTTACTTTGAGAAAGTTGCCATTTTTCTGCCCTTAGCACTTTTGTGCCTATAGCCTATATTGGTTTACATAACTGACAGTTAGATGTTGTGAATTCCTTGATGACAATCACAAATAGAGGGATAAGGTGTGCCTCAATAGGCCCTCTGCAAGCAGGATGCAGAAGGGAGCTGAGCACAGCCCCACTTGTAACTGAATAGGGAGTAGTCTGCCTTCACACAAAGGGCGTATCACCTCCTCATTGTCACAGCAGTCAGCTTGGAGCCAGTGGACACAAAAGGCTCCCTTTACCTTGGGCACACACCTGAACCAAGCTGGAGTGATTTCTGGCCCTCAAAGTGGTGCCCCACCACAAGTCCTGGACCCTTGCAAGTTGTGCTAAAGGTGACCAGATAGTTAAAACTTAAAAATGGAAACTTGAAGATTTTTCTGCTCAGAAAACCAGTAGGAGACCAAGACCAACCTGCTTGCCTATCCGCCCAAGATGCATGGCCGAACAGATTGACTATGTGGCTTTTCCAGCTACGTTCTTCTCCACAGCAGCAAATACTCTTCAGCGGTCATTCACCAAAGGGGTATCTGGCCTCATGGAACTGTCTTCAGCTACAGCCCTCTTCCTCATCCTTCTAGAGATACAGCTTCCATTTCAGAGGCCGAACATAGAAATCTTCACAGCAACTTCGACCCAAGGCTATCCGATGACGACGCTGTCTCCTTGGACAAATCCTGCATCTATGCCCAGCTGAACTCTGCCTTTTCAGAACATTTTTCTCAAAGAATGTAAGTGCAAAGGTAAGCTGGAAGCTCAGATTGGGTCCTTGACTCCTGCTTATTCTTTCTCTCTGAGTCTGTCCCTTCTCCGTGAGCTTCTGTCAGCTAAATATCAACAGAACCCTCTCTGTAAAACACCGGCAGAGAAATGAATTTTCCACATACAATAGATAAATTACAAATCGGGTGAAAAGGCAGGCAAGATGTTGTCTTACCAACTCTCGATCAAGACTCTTCTATGGGAATTCCTGCCATCTGATACCCGGTGGACTGCCTAGTTACCCATCCAACGACAATAGTGGTGGAGTTTCAGAAATACTATGAACACCTCTACATGACTGGAACACCTCCAGCACCGGACACTGAATCCTAATTTTTTAGACTCCTCCATCTGCAGGAGTTGACTCCCATCCAACCTGCGCACTGGACAGCGCAATCATTGTAGAGTTAATTGCCTCTGCGATCAATGCCATGCCCACTGGGAATGCTCTCTGAGAAGATGGCTTCCCAGCTAAATATTATAAAGCTACCAAAGTCCAGTCCAAGCCTATATTGGTCTTGGTTTACCAGGAGACCCTTTACAAGAGGCACCTCTGTGGAGAAGTGTGGCTCAGGGGTCAGAGGCGGCAGACCCGGAAGCTGAGATCGGCCCTGGACCAGGGTTCAATTCCCCGCCTCGGCGGGTCTTGGGCTAAAAATTCCACGGACTCGATAATTCTCGCTCCGGTGCCTTCTCGACTCACGGGTTCACACTCTGCGACTCTTGGCAATAGCTTGCTTAATCTCCACAACGGCCCCTCGCGGCGGGATGCCTGGCTTTCACCTTGTGGATACCTTGCCGGGGCTATCTCACAGGGGAATGCCAGGACGGGTTCCCTAAGCAAGCGCCGGGAAACCCACTGCGGGTAGCTGTGTGCTATATAAGCTCAAATACATTTACATTTACCTCTCTCCAGATTTCTGCAGGAGTTGAATTCCTGTGCTCCCAAAACCAGGGAAAGAGTCCTAAGAATACTTTAGCTATCGTCCAATTTCTTTGATAAATGCTTACATTAAGATTTTGGCAAAGGTTTTGGTGACGTACTTGAATAAAGCCATCACAGCCTTTCAACTGTGTCAACTGGGGTTATCTCTTTCAGACCACTGAGATGACGAGCATAGGTCATGACTTTGTCTTGCTTGCCAATGACACTACTGCTGCATCTGTCACATTGGAGGGTTCTCCTCCATTTATTTTGACATTTACTGTGGTACCAGACAAGGGTGTCCCTTATCCCTGTTGCTGTTCCTGCTGGCTCTGGAACCTCTGGCAATACATTTCAATCTAATGACAACATTAAGGGCATTAACACAACAGTGGGTGAGGTTAAGGCCTTTGACTAAGCAGATGACATTCTCTTGACATTATCACACCCCTCAGTAGTCTCTTTGATAACCTAATTGGACTCTTTCTCCCTCACCGGAAACAGCAATTATCCACCCAAAGCTTCATACCAAAGAGGCGGTGTGGAGTATAATAACAGGCATTGATGAATTTAAAATGATGTACCTTAACATGTAACACACTAAGAGCCGACTGCGCCAGGATGTTACTGCTTCTCAAAGCGTCAGCCGTTACTGCAATGTTGAGAAGTCCATTCAATTTGTTAGCCCTGTCCTGAAACAGATCCTCTGTGTAGACTAAAGAGTGCTGATAAATTAGCATATACACCAAACCAATATTTCTCTTTGCTGAAGCCTTCTCTACCAGCACTAGTAAAGAATTACAGGAGCACCAGCTTTCATCTTCATTGAGACTAGATATGAAGTGACAAAATTGAAGGTACTTGTAGTAACACGTGTGGGAAGAGACTACTGCTGCTGCAAGTTCTCAAAGGAAAAAATAACTCTACCGTCAAATAGTTCAGCCAGGGTGAAGAGTTTTGCCCTCTTCCAGTTCGCATGAAAACAATCATCCACACATTAAGGTAGGTTGCGTTTGTGGCCTAAATAGGATAACTGGTTAAGTGCGGTAGGATCAGAGAATTAAGGGCCAGATGTAGGTAAATCTTATTTACCGACTCTAAAATACAGAATGTTACCGATTCGGTATTTTAGATTCGGTAATTATTCGGTACTTTTTACCGAATCGGAATGATTCGGTAATTACCGAATCGGTCATTGATTCCTATGGGCCTTGAGGCCCATTGGAATCAATGCCAATTACCGAATCGGTAAATACCGATTCGGTAAAATTACCGATTTGTCAAGGGGCACAGGGTGTCACTTTGACACCCTGTTGCACCCCTGATTATGGCTTGTGTGCCATGTGACACACATACATGCCCTTAGGGCATGGCACAGGTGTACACGCACAGATGTGCATGTACACAGGAATTCGTTATTTACCACCTAATAGTATTTGGTGGTAAATAACGAATTCTTAAGGGCCTGTGGCACTGTTTTAAGTGCCACCTACATCTTGATTTACAGAATCGGCAAATTTACCGATTCTGTAAATTTGCTGAATCGGTAAATTTACCGATTCTGTAAAATTGAGGCCCCCTACATGTCCAACACCAAATACCGGTCGGTAACGGCCGAAATCGGCCGTTACCGACCGGTATTTGGTGTCCTACATCTGGCCCATACTCTTTAAGAAGCCTCAAATAAAATGAAAAACCTTTAGGGTATTAACTTGAGTCAGTTTGAAGTACATTGTATCAATAATCCCTAGTAGCAACAAGTGAGCGAACATTCAACCCTGTAAAAACATCCCCCACACTTAAATCCAGCGGAGTCGTTAAAAAAATGAGGCAAGATGATAAAATCATAAAATTGGGAGCAAGACCCTGCCCTCCTCCTTGGGTTCTTGAAGAAGCTGAATCTTACATCAAGGTTCCTATAGCACCAGACAAATCTCTGCGATAAAGCCTCAATCCTGTTAAAGAATACCACTGGGAGAAAAAGCGGGAAACAACGAAACAAATAAAGGTACCTCGGGAGGATAATCATCTTGATATGATTACAACATCTTATCAAGCCTAGGTGGAGTCTGATCCATTTTGCAAAAGTATTGGCCACGTGTTGATAAAGATTCCCGTATTTCTCCTTCAGAATCTCAGTCATGGTCAAGCAAACCAAAGTGAAAGAATGGTATAATAATGCGTTTGGTGCCAAACCATCAAAGGCAAAAAGTAGTAGATTATGTCAAGATTCAATCTCCTTATTGTGCAATAAAGGGTTGTTCAGAAATTGTGGGTGCCTGGAAGGTATTAAAAAGGACAAGATATTTATTATTAGATGACAGAAAATGTTGCTGTTTGAATAGATCACTGTGTAGCAATTATGATAATGAAGAAATGTTTAATTTTGTTTGTCAACTATTTTTGGTTGTACTATTGCGAATATGATAGTTGCGCTACAGACTTTGTGTGGAGAATGCTCAAGAACCTGTGAAGCAAGTACCAGATTAATCCTAATTCTCAGCCACTAGCAGATGAATCAGTTCAGTTGAAGAAAATAAGCAAAAGAATAGTAAATAAACGCACTCTTGAAAAACCTTGTTTAACTTTGTTTGTTGTTTCTTGCAGGAGCCTGCATCATAATATGTCTAGTAAATGTTTGTTTGGTTTACACATTAATTTTAATTCCTAGATAATTACTTTGATATTTTGACAATATTTCCTTTGCAATTTTGTATTTATATTTTTGCACAACAGAAATTTGTAATATGTATATCATCCTATGCCCTATTTCCCTCTTGTTAAGTGTAGTCATGTGTTTGTCACAGAGGGCCATCTGTATGAAGCATTTTTCCGGTCACAGAATCTGCCCATGTGCGACGAGAAAAATGCTGTATGGAATGTACAATGCCCAAATTGCTATTTGGTATTTTGTTACAAATCGCAATTTGGGTTTTGCGATTCGGTATTTGGAAATGAGGTGTTTAGGGCATCCCTGCCAAATGCTGAATCGTATTGGTATGTACAAATGTTTTGTGATTGAAATGTGGTCGCAAAACATTACCATTTTACCAACAACTCAAAGTTGGTGGTAATGCATTCACAGGTCCCCTTCCCCTTCCCCTTTGGGAACATTTTTTTAAGAGCAGGCACTGGTCCCAGGGAAATGAAAACAAAACATTTCATGTTTTATGGTTGAATCACATCTTGTTTATCTTTGAGAAGAACAGGTTGCATTTCAACAAAAAAAAAACTTTTATCAAAACGCAATCACAGACATGGTGGGCTGCTAACCTCAGCAGACCACCATCCCTGAGATGGCTGCGATTCCTAAAGAGTCGCAAACTATGAACTAACTCCTTAATACTCATGAGGTAGGTTGATTTGCCATCCACTAGGAATCGCAATATGAAACATAAAGTTCCAATTCGCCACAATATCAGGGCTTAAGGTCAACGCAACAAAGTCCACTCTGTACCCGTTTTTGTTGTCCACTCCTGGGTATTCATTGGGGAGGTTACCAGTACCCTGGTGCACAGGTATATTCCGATACTTGGGTATCCTCATATACTGAACTGACATTGAACTCTTTGACGGAAACATCACTTGAGTCACTTCCTCTAGTTACTCGCAGATGACATTCTGGAAGACACTCTCACTGTCTATTTCGGGTAGGGTGGCCTTTGCAGAAATTGTGGTTCCCCGCGTCTACTGTACTATTTTGCTACTCTTCCTCTCTACATTCCTCCCACCTATTTAAAAAAAATAAACTGGAGGTAAAGGTTAGGGATTTTCTTTGGGGCATATCTAGGCATAGAGTCTCCATTAAGAAAGTTATACCTTGTGGCTGGACAGGGTGGAATGGAAATGCCTAATTTTGAGCACCATTTCTTAGCAGCTTAGCTGCAATGGATAGCCAGATGGCTAGCATCACGACACCTAACAGACACCGCCACTCTGCATCCCCCATGGCCCTTCATAACTTGCTTCAAATATTTCACCTGTGCGCTAGGCCCAGGAAAGTGGACTCCATGTTGCTCTCCATAGCATTCCAAAGCTATCGCAGAAGCTTATATATCACTCGCGTCCCACGTTATTCAACCTGTACGTGAGACCGCTGGCTGAGGTCGCTAGGCAGTGGGGCCTGACTTTGGTCTCATATGCCGATGGCACTCAGCTGGCGGTTACTCTCAGCGGGGATGCGGAGCAAGACGCCCCCAGGTTTCAGAATGGACTGAAGGCGGTGGCCAACTGGCTGACGGCGAACTGTCTTCAGCTTAATACCACCAAGACAGAGATCATGATTGTCGGGAAGAGAGTGGAGCTTTGGGGTGACAGGTGGTGGCCTTCAGAACTGGGTCCTGCTCCGAAACCGGTTTCGGAACTTAGAAACCTGGGACTCTGGCTGGACGCTGGCCTCACCTTTGTCGGCCATACCAAGAAAGCAGCAGCTTGCTGTTTTGGCGTTCTTCGAGGTCTAAGACCTGTGCTTAAATTTTTTGATGCCCCAACTAGGCAGCTGGTAATTCAGGCTACAGTCATTTCTCGCCTGGATTACGCCAGCTCTCTTTTGGTGGGGGCCAATCAGGCAGAAATTACCCGCCTACAACGGGTACAGAATGCCGCAGCCAGAGCGATAGTTGGCTTGCCTAGATTCTGTCCTGTTTCCAATGTCCTTCGCTCCTTACATTGGCTTCCAGTGAGGAAGAGAATCCATTTTAAGGTCCTTTGTCTGACTTTTAAAATTCTGAAGGGCATAGGTCCCCAGATGTTGTCTAATTTTCTCTCTTTTTATGTTCCGTCACGCGTTCTGCGTTCCTCGGGCCAGGCTCTCGCCGTGGTCCCGCCTTTCAGGCTCTGTTGTGCCGGTGGTCGCTCCTTCTGTGTCAAAGCTGCAACCATTTGGAACTCCCTCCCGGTGGAAATTCGTCTGCTGGAGGATCTTATGCTTTTCCGGAAAGCTATTAAAACATTTTTGTTTTAGATTCTTTTTTAGGCTGTCCTATGCTGTTTTGGGCCTCAAGTTGTGCTATGTTCTACCTTGTTGAGGCGCCAGGACGCTCCTTTGCTGGAGCAGCTGTGCGCAAAATAAATACCAATAACATAACATAACATAACATAACTCGCGCCACCACACTGTATGCCCGTGATATCCCTCTAGTATGGTCACCAAAGGGTGGGTCATACACCACAGCGGCGGAGCTACGTAGTTGGGAGGCTGCGGACATTCATGACGCACGGGAGGTTTTTAGGGATAGCACCCTATTCCCCTATGCAGATCTTATCTCATACGACAGTCTACTTCCGGGGAAATTCCAAATGCACCACACACTCATAGCGTCACTTTCAGCTAGGTGGGGCAATTTAGCAACAGAATCTCCCACACACCACCAGCTTCTGCATTATCTACACGTAATGGGCACAGGGGGACACTTAATACGCTGGTTCGCCTCCTCACTCTGCCAACACACTCTGATATCACTGTCCCTCCTGAGGCAATACTAGGAGGAAGACCTAGGTCGCCCCCTATCGGAGAAGGAATGGATGGCTATACTAGAAAGTCCTACAAGAGTCCCTCGCGACCAGCGCTTCCGGCAGATCCAATATTTTATTCTCCAATTCGTTTGCCTCTCCCCTGCCACATAAAAAGCTCTTCCATGGGGATGACTCTGTATGCCCCAGGTGTCCCCTGACCAGCACCGATCTCATACACATGCTCTGGCATTGCCCTGCCCTAGGGGAATACTGGATAGAGATGGCAGCCACCTTGTTCCGCTGCACCAGGCGTGTAGTTCTCTTCCAATGGGAGGTGTATATATTACATCTCTTCAAGATGAGCAAAAAACAGAAGGCTACTGCACGATTCTTAGATTTGGGTTTAATCTCTGCAAAGCGCCTGATCACCAAAAGATGGAGAACTCTGGTGGCGCCTCAGGTGCTGGCCAGGCACCATTCTATGCTCAATTGAGCCAAGGCAGAGGGCATGGCACTGCAGAAGGAGGACTTGCAGGAACTTCACAAGGTCCCACTTGCTACAGAGCTATGGCGACTGAATTGCAGAAGTCAGCCACACCCACAGCAGACGTGCAGGAGGAGGCGGAGCTCGCATCAGCACCTAGAGGTTGCTCCACTCCCACTAAGGCGACACCATAAAGGGGGCTGCCTCACGCAATCCTTACACGCCCCGCCAAAGCATGATATCTTCATGCGCTCCACATGCAGTTACTTGCCTTTGCTACACTTCAGAACCTTGGGTCACGGGCGGTTACCCCCTTTCCCTTAGTCAAGGTATTTTGTCCTCATTTTGTTGTACCCTACACCCACCGTTCATTACTACGCAACATCACACATAGTATAGCAGCATCACAATATGATGCGTTTGGGTTGTGGACTCGCTCACACTTCCACTTAAGTGAACTGATGTTGTGGATAACCTCACTATACCATATCCAACACAGTGCACTCATGCCATCGCTGCTAAGGACATGTCATATGTTTGCTGCTGTATCCTCAATCGGCAGCTGTGGTCATTTGAATATTGTTGTACTGTACTTTTAAACATAAATGTCACTAAAAAGATTTAAACAAAAAAATGAAGAAAAAAAATAAATGAAACATAAAGTTTCATACATAAGGAATAGCGATCTCCAAACGGTGATTCAATTGAAATCGCTATTTGGGAATCGTTTTCCCTATTCTTTGCGCATATGGCCCATCTTCACACCCCGCCTTGTGAGCCTTGTTTGTTTATGCCTACCCCTGTTCATTTGACCTGCGTTCTTTCCATTGGACCATATAGATAAAAAGAAAAAAGTTTGGTGCAAAATACTTGATGTTGCGTAAAAGGAAACAGACGTGTGGAAGACAGGGAGAGAGACCGGGACCTCAATATTTTTCCATAGAAATCAATTTCGAATTAAATAAATATAAACTACACTGTAAAGTTATGTGTCAGCAAGCAGTTTTTGTGAAATATTATAGTAAGGTACAGTAATACTTTGGGGCTTGACACTTTCTACAAGGTCACCCCAAACTTTTTGCCTTCCTCCTCCTCTTTTCTGAACCTGTTTTTCGTGGCTCTGAGGACCCTGCAAACTTTACCACTGCTAACCAGTGCTAAAGTGCTTGTGCTCTCTCTTTTAAACATGGTAGAACTGGCTTACACTCAATTGGCACATCTAATTTACTTGTAAGTCACTATTAGAGTACCTCATGTACCCAAGGATTGTAAATTAAATGTGGCTAGTGTGATTGTAGCAATGATTGTGCTACGCACTTAAACATTCTTTTAAAATGTGTCTCTGGCCGACCATTGCAGCCTGTGTGTGAAGTTTAAAACTGGCATTTTGTTCTGGCAAAATAAACCTTTTGCCAGGCATAAACCTTCCTTTTAATTATATATAGGTCACTGCTAGGGTAGACCCTGAATTGCCCAGAGGGCAGGGTGGAGTGTATTTAAAATGTATGACAATTACTTGGAAGTTTTACATGTCCTGGGATAAAAACATGTTTACATTTGTTTTTCACTACTGCAATGCCTACCTCGCCCATCGGATAACATTGGGCTAACTTCACTTGAGAGAAGCTTGACAGCTAATTTAAAACCCTCTTTAATGGTAATGTTGGATTATAAGTTAGAAATTCTGAAAATGCCACTTTTAGAAATTTGGCCTTTTTTTGTCCTAACCTTTTGGTGCCAGCAGCCGGTTTCTGGGTCACATGAATAGATGTAGCTGACTGTTGGCTGTTGTGTTTTGCTCCCAGACAGTGAGGCAAAGGCTAGATGTTGGCAATATGGGCCACTCTAACTTAACGAGGGGTAGGAACTGACACCTACCACATTTGCACATCATAAAGGCTCTGCCGTAACACTATCACAAAGGGTTTATCACTAGAATTTTGTGTCCCAGACCAGCTGGGTCAGACGGGGAGGAAGGGGATGCCTGACCCTTCAGGGGGGTGGAAGCCTCTAGAAACGTCTCCAATTTCAAAGTGGGTGCCAAGTATAAATATTGGACCTCAGACCCCAACTCATCAGTTCACTTGTGGACCTGTGGACTCTGCCAGAAAGAGTGACTGCCCAGCTGTGATGCATGCCCTACTCCCTGACTTTACTACCCAAGAACTGCTGCTGCCACCCAAAGACTGCTGTTGTTGCATCACGACTCTTCTGCTGTGAGCTGTCCTGCTGAAACCAGCCTGCCTGTGCTCCCCAGGACTCCAAGATCTCCAAGGGTCACTCGACAGACCTCCAGTTCTCAAACCCAAAGTGACAGAACAGGCTTCTCTGTGCCATGCATCTCCGACGCCGACAACTGGCGCAGTGCGAATCAGCTCCTCACAGATCCAATGCAGGACCACACATCGCCTCAGCAGCTCATAAGCCCAGCCCAGCACAACACATCTTGATGCCGACAACCGGCCCAGCTCGATGCAGCACAATACAATGCATCTCAACGCAAGTCTTCGCTAGCCCAGTGGCCTTTCCAGCACCAGCCATGAGCAACGCACCTCGACCTCAATATCAGCATATCAATGCGCAAGTCTTAACTAGTCCAAGTGTCTTCCACGACAATAACAAAAGACCTTGCATCACAAACTCCTGTTTACAGTTGCTAACTTCACTGCTCGATGCATCTCGTGCAGGACCCCACATTGCAAGTACATGTTGATGGTTTCTTAGCGTCGACAGCACAACTGAATACAAGGACTTTGCATCACTCTACAACCAGAATTTAAGGTGCTCTTGTTCATCTGCATTACTTGGGTCCCTGTATCCTGCACACACTACATCACAGTGGCCTGAACTTGGGTGCTTTGTATTTATTGACACTATTTTCACTTAAACCTTTAAAGATTTATATCCCTGGTTTAATTGATTGGACTTTTGTTCTTTTGGTCTTAAAATATGTATTCAATTTTACACTATTTTTCTAAATTGGTGTTTGATTTTTTATGTGTTTTGTTTCACTTTATAACTGTATAAAATGCTGCATAAATAATTTACACATTGCCTCTAAGTTAAGCCTGACTGTTTTTGTGCCAAGGTAACAGAGGGTTAAGCACAGATTAATTTGTGGTTTGCTTGTGTTACACCCTGACAGGGATCTCGGTTGCTGCTTGAGTAGAGTTCAGGCAACCTGTAACCCAATTTCCAACAAATAGTTGTAGTGGAGCACAGAACTGGATTGAGCCATGGGAATGCTGATGGATTCTAATCCAATCACCCAACCTGTCCAGGTTATGAGCTGGTTCAGGGTGTTCTAATCTGGGAAGGGCATCCGTTGGGACAGAAAAGACCTCTTATTGGTGATCAACGTGCACCCCTACCCTGATTTTCCAACTGTAGTGATGTCTGGATACCTAGAGCTGATTTTTTGTTGTCAAAGGCAAACACAGATCATGCAAGTGTGCAAGTACATACCTTTGTATCATGGCTTGTAGTTATTACGAAGTGACAAGAAGAATTTAGGTAAGTAATTTATTGTAGATAACAGCAGCCTCTCAGCCACCGCAGATGTCAGACTACCTCAAAGCATCAATATTTTAACTGTCAATTGCAACGGTCTCAAGAGAATGGAAGGTACCATATTGTGGTAGGAGGTACTGGAGTAAGAAAGAACGAAGCAGTAAGGCAAGAGAAAGTAATTGGAAAGAGGGGATAATAATTCAAAGTACTTAACTACAAATTACAATACATCTCCCTCCTATAGTAGGAGAGATGTAAAACATTTTGGCAACCTATACAAAGTAAGAGGTGAAAGAAAAACATTGTACAAAAAGTCAGTGTGCAGTTCTTTGGTGCGAGTGAGAGTGTTCAGGTCTGAGAAAAAGTGCCCTCACACACCCGAAGGATGTCATGCCTCATCATATGGGCCTGCTCCTCATGCGGCTGGTGCTGCAATGCCCGACGGACACCCGCGATGGGGCTCTTTAGCGGAGATCTTGTTGGTGAAGCCATTTGGTTCGAAGGGTGTGTGGAATAAGTAGTGTAATGGGTTCACAGAGGTGCTTTAAAATAGTTTTAGGGAGACCCTACTGCCTAAATTTTCTCACTGAGACTCACTAACCTAACTAAAAACAGCGAAGCCCTAACCGATACAATGGTCCTAAAGGGCCAGTGTGGTGTGAAAGGTTAACATGTTTCTTGCCTCTGTTAGCCCCTAATGGGTCTTGTGGCAATTCATCAGGACCTGACAATTGAATAAATTATCCGTATTCTTACACTACTGCAAGGATGGTACTTAGAGTATCAGTATTGCAATAGTTACCAGCTTTGCGAGTTAATACTAGGTCCGATTTACTTAGTATTGTGCAACCCCACAAAATAAAGTTCTGAGCTGATGGGAGCATAATAACAGAGTGTGTCGTTACTCACGACAGATAGGCGGCGTGGCAACTAGCCCTTCTCCTACCCCGGAGGAAAAAAAGAATTACCATGACAATGTGAAATGAACAAATAAAATAGTAATCTAAAATGTAACAAGGCAACTAGAAGAAGACACAATACAGTTATCAGCGCAGAGCTTCACGTTTCACTGTGGAGTAGTTACACTTTGCATTCTTTAGTGCCCTAGAAGCAAAGGCCACAATCCTCTCTTTGCCATCTGGCAGTCTGCATTCCACACAAATTGCAACCTTTTTTTTTAACAAACATCTGAAGATGTCAGTGATATAAGCTACATTTCCCACAAACCTAGTCATATACTCAACCAGACCAAGAAAATATTTTACTTCCGCTTTGTTCGTAGGTGTAGGTGCCTCTCTTATAGCTTTTACCAAATCCAACTTAGGCCTAGCACCCTGTTTTGACATTGTGTGCCTTAGATAATCCACTAAATCCACATACATTTTACATTTATCCTTTTTATAGTTAGCCCAGCCTCCTTGAGTGCCTGCAACATCTGTCTTAAAGTATTATTATGATTATTTCTTGAAGCCCTCTATATCAGGATATTGTCCTGGAAACAGAGTACATTCATATCCCTTTGTGTATTTGTTGCATAACTCTGTGGAATACTGCAGCTGCAGATGCGAGGCCAAACAGCATACTTCAGTAGGTGAAGGCACCAAAAGTTGTTATCAATGATGTGAGTAAATTTAGATTGAGGATGAAGCTCTATTTGATGATACGCAGAAGAAAGATGAATCACACTAAAGTGTTCAGCTTCGCCAATCATACAAATCATTTCACTTATCCTGGGAAGTGGGAATCTGTCCACCCAAATGTTTGTGTTCAGATCCCATCCTCCTCGCCAGTGTTACAAAGGGACAAAAATAATTTAAATAAGTGTTTTGTTGTAGATAACAGCAGCCTCTCAGCCAATGCAGCTGTCAGAATACGTCAGATCATCAATCTACTAACCATCAAACACAGCGGTCTCAACAGAATGGAAGCTACCATATTGTAGGAGGGGAATAGGAGTAAAAAAGAAGGAAGGAGTAAGGGGAGAGAAAATTGGAAAGAGGCGATAATAATACAAAATACTTCACTACAAATTACAACAGCTGTCTTTTTGGATCCGAAGGGGCTCCCAAAGTGCTACCCTCATAGAGGTATACCCTCATAGTGGTGGAAGGCTAGTGCCTTCACCAAGTGTTAAGCAACAATGGTGCAGTGATGGCAGCGTACCATATAGCGATCAATAGGAGAGAGTAGGTCCTTCTTAACCTGTTTTTAAAGACAAGAAGTATGCAGTTCTTGTGTGTAATTCTAGGTTTGCCAGAGGGTTGAGTCAGGGGGAGTGCTCCTTTTACCCCGAAGGGTATCATGCTTCATCATTGGGCAGCTCTTCGTTGAGCGGCGCTGCAGTGCCAAACAGGGCCCTCTCTTTGCTGAATTTCTTCTGTTTTTTGCAGCTGTGAAGAGTGAGGTGTGGTGAGTGGCTGGATGTGATTAGAATGAAGGAGGAATGTTCAATAACAATAACTACAGGACTCCATAGGCTAATTTAATCACTGGGTTCCTTTGTCATTGTTAAACACGTGAGCTGAGCGAGAGGTGAATGTAATGGTCCACACCAGCTACATTTAGTGTAAGTCAAGGGTCAACATGTTTCATGCTTAATATTGTCCAAAGGATCATGGCATTTCATCAGGACCTGTAATCCTTTTCTACTCATGAAGGGATAGTGAACTAGTGTGTGTAAATAAATACCATACCTTGTATACATCACATGGATGTCTAGTATACCTTCTTGAGACAAACATAGGGAAAGGGAGGAAATAATACCATTTAAAAACATTATCATCTAAAAACAATCACATTAACAGTATTGGGATGCAAATTGCTCTCCATTTTGGTACATGTTAATATTGTGCACCCAAACAGTAAGGACCACAGAAGAGGTTGGCACTGTGGACATGCATTTAGTTATCATACAAAAAACATCAAACTCCACTGCCAATAAATGTTAAAGTTAATGTTCATGTTAATGTTAATGTTAATGTTAATTGGCTTTTGTATAGCGCTGGTTCACCATCAGGTCTCTTCGCGCTTCTAGGGGGAATATTACAACAGACAATGCGTGTGAGCTAGTGTGAACAAATTATTACGTAGTCAGTGCCTCCACAAACAAGATAGTCTTGAGTTTTTTTCGAAATGAAAGGAGGACTGGTTCCTTGCGCAAGTTTTCAGGTAGGCTGTTCCAGAGCTGTGGTATCAAGGTGGAAAAGGCTCTGCCCCCTTTACGAGAAGAATGAAAGCAAGGGGTGACCAGGCGGCAAGCTACAGAGGAACGGAGGGTCCGAGCAGGGATATAATTCGTCATTGCTGTATGATGGGGCCTGACCGTAGATGGCCTTATGGGCAATGCAAAGGCCCTTAAAAGCTGCTCGCTGCCTAATAGGGAGCCAATGTAATTTCGAGAGCAGTGAAGAAGCGTGAGTCCATCTTGGTAGATCAAAAATGAGGCGTGCCGCATCGCTCTGCACAACCTATAGTCTTCTTGTTAGTTTCCAAGGGAGGCCGATGTAAAGGGCATTCCCATAGTCCAACCTGAACAAAATTTCAGCAGAAACAATAGCCTGCAGAGAAGCTGTAGTGAGGAGGGGAACGAGTTTCCGCAAACACCTCAAAAGCCCTGTGCAGGTACCAACCACTGCAGACACTTGATTATTCATTGAAAGTTCGGTGTCGATTTTGATGCCCAAGCTACTTACCACTGGGACTGGGGTATGGATAACTCCCAGCTCCCGCAGCCAGAAAAGGTCACACCAAGGGTTTTCATGAATCATGAATCTAGTGCAAGCCTCTCACCAAGGCAATAGGCTGATGTTTGCAAATGCCCATTCATATAGTAATCTTAAAGAATAAGTTGCCCAATTCAGACTGGCTATAACAGATGCTTATTGGCGTACCGACGGTCCTGAAACGAGAGACGAGAGGCATTCAATGAGCCCGTAAGATACTAAAATGTTGCAGAGCTCTGAAGTGGGTAGAGGATGGCGCAGCCCATCTAGGAGTGAGGAAATGGAGCACGGGGAATATATACTAACAACAGACAGTGAATCATTGAACTGCCGACCTACCCCAGGTTCTGCCAGTGTGGGAGGGACAAATCCTGCTGTGTGTATCAGCCTATATTGGGCTTCCGGGATGGGACAGCTGGAAACTGGCACATCAATTCTGTCATGTGCGGGTCACCATCTTGGGAGTATTATGCGTCGTAGCAGTGCCAATGGCCCAACGGCATACATATTGATCAAAGAAAGCATAGCGATAATTGGATGAAGTCTAATTTGTACGGGGAGCCTGTATGTGTAGTTCAGTGAAGGTGTTGACTGGGTCCTAAATAGGCCAGTATCCATTGCAGGTGGTATGACTTATTGGGTTGAATGGTAAGAGCCATCTTATATATGGAACGCAACCCAGTGGTGCAGCATTCACACAGTGTACACGTAAATTAGTTGCAGATTTGGAGAAATGATTGGCCACCAGAAAGTCCAGTATGTGTCCAGGATGGGGATTGAGAGTTATTGTGAGTGTGGAAGCTCGGTTGTTTAACAGTTGGACTTCCATCAAGGAAGTAAGGTGCTGTAAACCATCGATCACATGGGTAGTATGGGGGGACCTTGGGGGGAAATTGAGGGCAATATACCCCTCCCGGTGGACCCTGTAATGCAAGGGTTCATGGTTCCAGTCTCAACTTGCTCCGCTACTGGGAAGGCATGTACTATTGATTGTATGGAGAAAACAGAGTGTTGGCAGTATGTTGAGCAAATCAATTTACCATGAGTCAAGATTGTTCGTATCCAAACATGGTTACTGTAAAGTCACTTCACCCCAGGGTATGTCATCATTAAACCCGGTGAGATCTGTGGAAAAATGGAAAATCCATTGTTTTTCTTTGCCTGACACTGAAGTGAGGACTTCAGGCTCACTTGTTTTTAAAGTTCCACTGCTGTGTGCTTATCTCACCCTTGGCCTACATCAGTTTGATATTGATGAATGGAGGAATTATATTTTGACTCGCGAAGTTAAACTTCCATAATAATTAATCGTATTAATGAGTTTATGCACGAAAATGTACTAATCAACCTAGATTAAAATGCATACACAACATATGGGATTAACATTATGTGCTCTATGTTGCATTTGCAAGTACGTTGAAAAATAATGAACTAACCTTGTCTATTGATTTTGTCAACATTAATTGCGGCTGTTTAATTAATGGCATGTGCCTATTTTAAATGTGCTTTTGTCTATGTTGTGTCTTATATGTGGCAAAGGCTTGTGGAGAATCCTGTTGGCCTAAAAGAAGATGATAAATAAAAATGCTGCATTCATGTGCTTAAAGCTAGATAACATAAACTAATGGGTTAACATTAGTAAAGGGGATGGGTAACAGACTGATTTTCATTACTCAAAATAATTAATGTTTTGTGTTTCTTTGAGTACTAGCCTTCAAGAAAAAGGCCTGAGGCCTAGCTTTTTAAATGGGTGTTTGGAATCCTGTCGTGATGGGCCGAGCACAGCTAAGAAAGTGGAAAAGTTTTGCCACAATGACGTTCATCAGAAAAAATAAATAAATGGAACTGTGCAATATGTGCTCTGGGTTGAATAACTTCAAGGACAGGAAGCTGCAGATCAGCCAAGCTGAGGAAGTAGTGAACTGTTATTTAATAAGATGTTACAAAATCCTCGGAAGCTAATGTCGCCTGTGGATAAAGGACAAAGGCGTTTTAGAAAGGCACAACTTTGGATTGAAAAGGTTATGATCTCACTGGAAAAAGGACTGACGGCTGTCAGCCAATAGAAATGCTGAATGACGGAGAAAAAAAATTCTTTTAGTGTGAATTAGTAAGTTTTAGATAGAGAAAAGGTATAAAACCTATCCCCCTGGGAGGAGGGCTGGCTGGCTCGTTCCTGAATCCTGAAGGGCGTGAAGTGGTGTTGGACTTTTGACTCACTTAAGGATAGCTGAACTAATGACTTTTCCTTAGGGTTTAAAAGAGTTTAGTCAGGGAAATATAATTTAGGGAATGAGTTCTTAACTGCATTAATTCTTTGCAAGCTGATCTATTTTGAAATGTCAGTCTAACATGCCTTTACTATTATTAAATGATGCTTCCAATTTGCAAATAAAAAGATTTCTAATTCCAAAATGCTCACTGATTGAAAAATTAATAAATTAGATTTTGAAATGACAAGCTGGTCTTGTTTATTCTTAGTCTAGTTACCATCAGTTGATCCATTTACCAAGTGACTATTTTAGATGTTTTCGTTATAGTTTCATGATTATGATGATGACAAACTGCAGTTGTAAATAATGTGTAAATAGTTTGTGAATAGTTCCGATTAATTAGGTCACATGATTCAGTTGCCCAATATTTGTCTCGGTTATTTATGGGCCTTGTGAGAATTTATGATTAATGGTGAGTTTCATGGTGTTGGGTAGTGTTGTTGAGACAGATTTTCTATAGGGGCGCTGGATCAATTCTTTGGTAGCAGAGCTATGGTTACTATGGTAACGGACATGCTACATGGTAGTTACATAGGATCCATGTCTAAAACGGTAACTGGACATAATATCGACTACATATTATCGAATGGACAAAATATCGACGGAAAAATATCGACATTACCTAAATATCGACTATAGGAATATCGTTGGACAAAATATCGACTGAAAAAATGACCCAAAAATATCGAATACAAATATATCGACTCAAAAATATCTACCAGACAAAATATCGAAATATAGTGAAAGTAAAAAATATCGAAAATATGTAGAAAAAAATGTTTAAAAAAAATATATATATATAATATTTAAAAAAATAGTAGTTAATGTTTAGGAGCGGGTTGTGGGTTTATAGGGGAATAGGGTGGGAAGTAATTTAATAATAATTAATTAATCAATATATGTTTGGTAATTGTTTTAATTAGATTTTAATTGGTAATTAATTAATATTAATTAGTTAATTGCTTAATTAAGTATTTAGCATATTATTTAATTGATTAATTGATTAATTAATTATTAATAATTATTGTTTTTTTATTGATTTGTATATTATTTTAATTGATAATTTGGTTATTAATTATAAATAATTAGTGATTTATTTTATTATGAATTAGCATATTATTGAAATTTTTAAATTGCTAACAAATTAATTATAATTAGTTAATGATCTTATTAATATTTTGCATATTATTTAAATTAATTAATTGGTAATTAATATTTAATAATGACTTAATTACATTAATTGGATACATTTAAATGTAATGTATAAATGTATGTTCATGTTAATTAATTGGAATTAAACAATATTAATTAATCCAATTTATTATTATAGCTAATGTGATAATATATTTTCTTTTTGTTTTTGTTAAATATTATTTTTTTGTTAATTAAATATTAATGTTTAATGTTGTGTTCATTATTATTTATAGTGTTCATGGTCAGTTTAATCATTTTTGGTATAGGGTAATTTTTTAGGGTTCAGGGTAATTTTTCTGTTCGTGATTAAAGGTGTATTTAGTGGGATTTGGGACATTTTTAAGTTTTTGGGTAAAGGGGTTTTGAAAGGGTGAAGGGTCAGTTTTCAGTTTGTGGATTAAGGGGTGTTTTTTTATAATCAGTGTCAGTTTTAAGTTCAGGGGTAAAGGTGTATTTTTTGGGGTCAGGGTCAGTTTTTAGTTTGTGGGTAAAGGGGTTTTTATAGTGTTTAGGGTCAGTTTTCAGTTTGTGGGTAAAGTGGTATTTATAGGGTTCAGGGTCAGTTTTCAGGTGTTGGGTAAAGGGTTTTTTTGGTTGAGGGTCAGTTTTCAGTTTGTGGGTAAAGGGGTATTTGTAGGGTTCAGGGTCAGTTTTCAGTTTGTGGGTAAAGGAGTTTTTTTAAGGTTCAGGGTCAGTTTTCAGTTGTTGGGTAAAGGTGTATTTTTTGGGATCAGGGTCAGTTTTCAGTTTGTGGGTAAAGGGGTATTTGTGGGCTTCTGGGTCAGTTTTCAGTTCTTGGGTAAAGGGGTATTTTTAGGGTTGAGGGTCAGTTTTCAGTTTGTGGGTAAAGGGGTATTTGTAGGGTTCAGGGTCAGTTTTCAGTTTGTGGGTAAAGGAGTTTTTTTAAGGTTCAGGGTCAGTTTTCAGTTGTTGGGTAAAGGTGTATTTTTTGGGATCAGGGTCAGTTTTCAGTTTGTGGGTAAAGGGGTATTTTTGGGCTTCTGGGTCAGTTTTCAGTTCTTGGGTAAAGGGGTATTTTTAGGGTTGAGGGTCAGTTTTCAGTTTGTGGGTAAAGGGGTATTTGTAGGGTTCAGGGTCAGTTTTCAGTTTGTGGGTAAAGGGGTATTTGTAGGGTTCTGGGTCAGTTTTGGGCTTTGGGGTGAAGGGGTATTTTTAGTGTTTAGGGACAGTTTTGGGTATTTTAGAGTGCTGGTGTATAGTGTAACATAAAACACTTATACATTAAAGCTATTATAGGAAAATACTAAATAATATAACTTGACATTATTAAGTTTTACTTTGATCTAAAAAATATATGTATTAGCATGTTTCCAGACAGTAGCTAGAGTGGAGTTGGAATTCTAATTATTAATTGGTTAGTGTCCAGCACCATCACTGATATTACCTACACTGGAGTTGGATTAATAAATAAACATTGGTCAGTCTCCACCACATTTTATGATATTAGCTTGAGTGGAGTAGGAATAGTAAATAATTTTTTGCTAGTGTCCTGCAGCTTATATGAATCAGCTTGACTGGAGTAGCAATAGGACATATTAAATTGGTCAGTGTGCAGCACATTTGCATACATTTGTTCATTACTGTCTTTTAATATTAAAAAATAATGCAACATGGATGTTTTCAAAAAACTTTATTAAACAATTTTTTAAATTTTTATTGTGTACTACAATACAATCACAAACAAATATAACATCACATTTTTTTGACTTTTAGTATTCACAGAATAACATATTTACATTTATATACATGTTGTCAATCATAAAAATAAATTTGTTTACAACATTCTTTCAGTAAATTTTACATATTCCCATCAGTCACTTACAGTTTCAAGTATTTATATAGAAATACATAAAACAATGATTTGTTATACATTTCTTACTTTAATATTTAATAATGTTAATATTAAATATTAATATTATTAAATATATATAAAACATTTTTTATTTTAACAAGTAAAATGAGTATTATTACATTTGTTAGAAGAAATTGAAATACAAAATAAAATATTTCTTGGTGTATATTTCTGAAAATGTTGTTTTTACATTCAACATAGAAATCGATTCGGTTGTAAAGTTTATAATTGTATAGGGAAACAATATGTTTAATTATAATATCTGGTATTGCCAAAATATTAGTTAAGCTATTATATACTTTTGTTATAGTTAGAAATTATTATAAAACATTTTGTCATAATTAATAAAAATATTAATTATTTTATCAATTAGTATTATTGTTATTAATTAATAAACATAAACATTCTTTTATTATTTTCAAAAATATATACATTCACAGATAAAATAAATACTTTTTTCTGGCCATTGTTTATATAGTAAATGGTTCAAATTGTTATATTAATAACAATAAATAAGTTATATTATTTATCATTATTAATTATTACCATAAACATTTATAATGTTTACTTAAAAATAAACACAAACTTATTCATATAAATATACACAATAACCAAATATTTACATCTTTTATTCAAAGTCTTACATATTTTTTTAATATTATTAATATATAATAATTATTATATATTAATTTATATTAAATATATTTATTTTTCTTAAATAAGGAAAATTGTAATGAGTATAGTGTATTAATTTGTTACATTATACATGTGTATGTATTATATTTTTTACATATTACATTGTATTTTCTATTATCCTTTTACACAAATGGGTTAAGGGGACTACTTTTTTACCGCGTAAGGTTATTGCGCTCCATTCTGGACTGGAGAAGCTCGCGGTTGGGAGTTGCTTCGCGTGGAGAGAGGTAAGGTTATTTTTACCTACAAATTATAAGTAAGTGGTCATGTTTGAGGGTATAATCGAACTTTGTAGTGTTTTTTGGTGTATGTATTAATAGTTTAAGTAGCGTTTGGGTGAAAAGTCTCCGTTATAGATGTGTCGTGCTTTTTTTGCTTCAAGTCTTATTTTAAGTGTTCGGAAATGTCTTCTTACATGGTTAATGTTAATTGTTAGTATATTTACAAATGTGAAGGGGGTATTTGTGGGTGGGTTTCGTTATGTATGTTATTTTACAGGTTTCGGTTCCTCGCATGAAAACTACATGGAAGGAAGCGTGTTTTTTAACGGAGAAACAAATGTTTGAGCTATTATGCTTATATTTTGACATTTATCTCCTATTTTTCGTGTTTGCCAGGAGTGGTTTTAACACTTTTTCAACCTTTTTCGGGTTTTTTTGAGGGTTTCGATTCGGATTGCTACATTGATATGCGTGACCGTTTTTTAGAAATTGTGTGTATATCACTTTAAATACTAAAGTGTCCACACTACTGTTTTCGGAATTTCCTGGAGCGTTTTTTTTTACGTTTTACACTTTATTTTCGGGTTTTTGAGGGTTTCCCATATTGGAATAGTAAGATATTGGATTGGATTGTATGGATTGCTTTTTCCTTGATTGCGTCTCTCATCTCCAAAAATTGTAAGTATTTAATTTACAATTTTGATTGGGTGGGAAATGTCGATTTTTAATGTTATGTGTATGTGTGAATAAATTATAAACATTGCATATTTGTTACGACATTTTTTTCATAATTTTAATAAGTTTGTGAAACAAATATGTATTATTTATAATTGATTATATATGTTTATGACATGTAAATTTTACTATTATTGTAAGAAGACATTTGTATATTTAGTTGACATTTTTATAGTAGACTTTTAGCTATTATTGCCAGGTATTCTAATCCTCTAGTTGTAGGGTATAGTGTGACTTGACTTTGAAGTAGTCGGAACATTTGTTTTGTTTGTTTAGTGAGTTTTGGACCTATTTGTGACACTGATTGTTCCATTCTTAGTTCCTGATAGCTTTGTTCTTTTTTCAAAGCTTCTAGAAGGTTATGGAACGTGGGTTTGCCTCTGTTTGTAGTTGCTTGGAAAGCATTATGCCACCCTTCTACACTGTTGTTCATTTTAGCCTCTTGGTTTAAAGTACTAAGATAGACATTCCACCAAGGGATTTGGAATTTGGGCTGGCGTCGATGTCCAGATCTGTGCAACCTTCCCACCCAAGTGTCTTCAAAATAGTCCAGTAATGGGGTTAGTTTATCCTCATTCTTCTTGTAATATGCGCTGTCAATTAATAAATTGTAATGTTCAGCTACATCTGTAACAGGGACGTAGGCCAGGGCTATTAACTTTTTAACTTGATAGGCAAAGGTGCTATCTGTAGAGTAGAGTATACTTAAAGTAGATTTTTGGAGATGCCTCCATATACTCTGATGAAAATGATAATAGCAACCCTGGATTGCTGTGTGGGGAAATGTTCTCAAAATGCTATTAATCATAGCTAATTCGAAATCAATAATTATTTTTTCTGGAAAATAATTATTGATTTCCGTTTTGAGAACATTTAAAATTTCGGTGTAAGTAGTTTGCTGTTTGTTGGGTAGCAAACAGTAAATGAAAGGTATGTTAGAATTATGGTATAAACCGTGGATGGAATACAGTTGATAAAAAGGTTTTGGGCAGGGTTTAAATGTTCCATCCATCATCCATTGGGGACACTGTTGGATTTTTCGTAAATTACTTGCAGTTGCAAACATAATTATTCTGTTTGTACTGCTTCCATTATCAAAAAGAATAAATTTATCTTTATTGTGAGTGATGGCCATTTCTGGTGAAATAATAATTTCCTCAAAAGTTGTTGGGTTGGGTTGGGTTGTGCTAGTGAGTCGTTTAGTGCGTGCAATTGTGCGTTTCAGGGAGTCAATAGAGGGTAGTTGACCTGAAGCATGGGCTGGGACTTTTACCAGTTCTTCTTTAAGGATTTGGGTTGTTGGTTTGTCACTTTGTGTGCTAGCACTTTTAATACTTTGTAAAGCATCTCTAATTTCAATTTCTGTGACATTTGGGGGATGATTGTGTTCCCTAGTAAATAGCACATTAGTTTCCTCAGTAGTGGCCCTCCCATAACATTTGTTGGAGTAATATTTGGTACACTTCCAAAAAACTTTTCTACCACTTTGTCTTTCCTGATTATACACATAACCCATGTAGCATAATAGTAATTTATTTTTCTGAGACATGACAAATTCTGCACCTTCAGTCATTTTGATTTACTTGTTCTAGGAAAGAGTAGAAAGAAACAAAATCAGAACACATTTTTTTCCTTTTGTGGTGCTAACATCATTATTGATGCATTTATACTTACAGTTAATCAAAGTAGTAGTCACAGAAGCAGAAATGTCTTTTGAAGGATGTTCTTGTATGTATGTCTTTATTTGCTGTTGGTATGAAAATATAGAAAAGCAACATTAATGTTTACACATAACAAACGTATTTCCTACTCAAAAGCAGTTGTCATTTTTGCTTACTTGTACATTGGATGTAAACATTACATATACTTACTTGTTTAAATAGTAGAGTAGTAGTAATTGCTGGATTACATCAAGTTAGTACAGGTTTGATCTGTAGAGTAGATAGAAGAAATAAAAGCAAAATATTATAATTTTTATATTGAACCATTTGGAAATGGAACATATTTAAAAGTATACTAACTTCTAAATAAGTCGTTTTCTTTGTTGTAGGTAGAATAGCTGTATGATGTATTTAGAATATCTGTAGAGGAAATATAAAATAGATAACATGTTGTTAAGAACATAGTCTGTGTTATTTTCGGCAGTTTCTGAGAAATGACAAGTATACTTACATGTTTTTACAAGGGTATTCTTGTATATTGGATTAGTTTGTGTTGGATGTTTTCATAGGATATGTAGAATAGATGTATGATGTTTTCAGAATATCTGTAGAGGCAATTCAAAATATATAACATGGTGTTAAGAATATAGTTAGCGTTTTTTGTGCCCACTTTTAGACAAATTACAATTATACTTACATTTTTCAGAAGGGTACTCTTGTGTTTTGGTATAGTTGATGTTGGATCTTTCAAATGATCTATAGGGAAGATGTAAAAAGCAAGATATGTTCATTCGAAATGTGCAATAATGAAATTGGCTGTTTTATAACAAACACATCTATACTTACATGTGTAATTAGTGTAGTTTTATCCTTTTTGGTGTAGAAATAGGACAATCTCAGTATATCTGTAAATATAATGTTTTTAAAAATTAAATACTCTTGTAAATTAGTGTTTAAAAACAGCAGTTGGTGTATAACAGAGCATTATTATATACTTACTATCTGATTTTGCACGTGAAGAAATATGACCATGTAATAGGAATTGTGTTGGAGTAGTTTCTATCAGAAATGTAGGAAGAGATGAAAATAAAATAAGTGTAAGACTTAGGAGATGTAAGGAAAATAGTGCACTTCTAATTTAGATTTCTACAAAAATGCTGTGTTACTTACTTGATTAATTAGCTAGTGAGCTGGATCTTTAAAGATGTTTATTCTGCAACAAAATCTTCAGAGTGTTGGCATCTACTTTCCAGAGAGGTAGCAGCAACAAATGGTAGAATGCATGTATCCCTTTTATAGTATATGTATTATGTGTGCTTTGATTTGATTGGTTGTAGGATGTAAGGAAGCATTGTATAGGCTAGTTTGAATTTGTTTTAGTTAATTGGAGTGTTTGTTGATGTGAGAATGGTGGTATGTGGAGATTCCCGCATTAAAGCAGGTTTGTTTTTAAATGAAATATATTTTTATGTGAAAATAAGTAATGAAAATGTTAGTTAAATGCAAAGAATATGTAGAAATTGATAACATGCATGTAATAGAATGTATAGCAAATGTGTATTAATAGTAATTTTATGTAACAGGTATTATATGTGAAATGTATTTTGTATAGAGAAATGACTTTTATTGATGATAAAGATGGTATTTTAGAAAAGAAAGTGTACAAACATGAACTCGATATTTTTTTTTTACGATATTTTGGTAGTCTATATTTTTGTAGTCGATATTTTTGTAGTGTTAGGGCTAATTTCATGTCCAACGATATATTTGTAGTCGATATTTATTGAGGCGATATTTATGTATTCGATATAGTTAGTACTCAATATTTTTTACTCGATATTTTTGTAATTTGTGTAATAAGTATAGAAAGTCGATATTTTTGTCGTCGATAATTTTTCAACGATATTTTGGTAAGTCGATAATGTGACCGTCGATAATATTTCAGTGATCCGTCTAAAACATGTTAAGTTTGTTTACTTGTTACATGTAGTCGAAAGGTTTTTTCCAGCAGTGTGAAAATTTCTGGTTGCAGGCAAAAGAGTAGTGTAACAGGTGAAGTTACACAGTGCATTTGTTCTGTTTCAAAATAGTGGTATTGACATATCGCTAGTGTTGTGGATGTACAGCACAAGTTTAGGGATTTTAGGTGTAATAGGTAATATGTATAGTGAGGATTGCCTATGAAATCGTAGCTTTGAGTATAGGGACTAGGAGCCTGTTTTAAAACTCACTGTGAAAAGAGTAATTGGATTTATCCAAGCTTGAGTGAAGGGTAAGGAAGCGTCGTCTATTCTTACTGGCGAAAGAGGATTTTCTATTGGCAGGTTAAAGTCTTATCAAAGATTTTATGTATACATGGTTAGGGTTTTCTGTTTGAATGTGTATAAATGATTTTGTGAGAATAGCGTGGGCTATTTCACGAGAAAAGAATACTCGAATGATTGAGAAAACTATTGCTTTATTTAGCGAAACAGACATATGGCTGAGATACCCGCCACCCCCTCTCAACACAATCCCCAAGAATTGGGAAACCGGAAACCGTTCTTGAACTTTTGGAAGGCGGGAAGGGAGTCACCCTTCCCGGCCGTATTTATTTAAAATATGAAACAAAATTAAAACATTAAAATAACAGTTTCATATTATGTACAATTTCATTTCCACATTACGATGTTTGGCTAACCTTAACAGATCTCTAATACAAAGGTTCTCCTAGCCGAACTAACATCCTACAAAACATTTGACTTGAAATTGTACATCCTAACGTTAAGGGGCAACGGCAAGGTCGTAACCGGTGTCAGATCCCTAAACCAGAAATACCCCCCTCACTTGTGAGAGGAGTGACCGCACAGAGGCGTACCTCAAGTGCATCTACCAATTTCCCTTTGTACTTGACGGGGGCCCCAATAAACTCGACGCCATTTAACGGTCGTTCGAGGACTCGTGTGAGGTGTCTAAAAGGTAGCGTAAACCCCCTCCCGCACCCCACACAACTTACCCATCTGCCGTCGCAGATGTCCTGGCCCCGGGAAATTCCCCAGGAGGGGCCGTAGCCCCTCCTATCCAGGAAGGGGCCTTGACCACCTTTCCTTTCCTTCCGGCGGCCTCTCCTTAGACAGGACCGCCTCCCCGTTGAGGGGCCAATTGGCCACCTCCCCCGCGCGCTCCCATCCGTAATGGGTGACGCCCCCTCATAGGGATCTTGGAATTACTGCTCACCGATCATGACCTTACCGCCCGACCAAAATAAATACGACAAGTCTAACTAAGTTATTAAGATTACAAAGCAAACATCACTTATTACCAAGCGTGAATACTGCTCAATCCCTGTTCCAAAACTTTATTTGCGAAATATACTGAAAATAACCAATCTTTATTGCATCTTAAGAAATTTCACGATATCATCACAACCTGTAAGAAAACAGAGAAAACAAAAGATACTATATCAACTGTATTCACAACGAATCGCTGTCCTCAGGGGCTGGTGGGTGGGTCAAAATTGGCTCTTCGTTCCCTCTCGAGCTCACGTGCAGCGGGGAGGTGCAGCTTCAGAGCACAGGAACAAGAGGATGCTTTCTTGGCTTCCGCTCCTTTTATCCGTCTTCAGGGTGGGCGTGAACCCGCCCCCGCCTGCCTCCGAGGGCGTGGCCGGCCGCGTCGGTGTCTAGGCCAGCCCACTCTAGGGCGGGAAAAAGGCGCGCCCCGGCTACGCCGCTTCGGGCATACCAGCCGAGACTCGCCTCCCGCCCAAGATGGCTTCCCGGGGGGATCGAGGTACTCCACCATACGTTCGGGGGGACCGAATGGTCGCCCCTTTCCATATGGCTGAGATACCCGCCACCCCCTCTCAACACAATCCCCAAGAATTGGGAAACCGGAAACCGTTCTTGAACGTTTGGAAGGCGGGAAGGGAGTCACCCTTCCCGGCCGTATTTATTTAAAATATGAAACAAAATTAAAACATTAAAATAACAGTTTCATATTATGTACAATTTCATTTCCACATTACGATGTTTGGCTAACCTTAACAGATCTCTAATACAAAGGTTCTCCTAGCCGAACTAACATCCTACAAAACATTTGACTTGAAATTGTACATCCTAACGTTAAGGGCCAACGGCAAGGTCGTAACCGGTGTCAGATCCCTAAACCAGAAATACCCCCCTCACTTGTGAGAGGAGTGACCGCACAGAGGCGTACCTCAAGTGCATCTACCAATTTCCCTTTGTACTTGACGGGGGCCCCAATAAACTCGACGCCATTTAACGGTCGTTCGAGGACTCGTGTGAGGTGTCTAAAAGGTAGCGTAAACCCCCTCCCGCACCCCACACAACTTACCCATCTGCCGTCGCAGATGTCCTGGCCCCGGGAAATTCCCCAGGAGGGGCCGTAGCCCCTCCTATCCAGGAAGGGGCCTTGACCACCTTTCCTTTCCTTCCGGCGGCCTCTCCTTAGACAGGACCGCCTCCCCGTTGAGGGGCCAATTGGCCACCTCCCCCGCGCGCTCCCATCCGTAATGGGTGACGCCCCCTCATAGGGATCTTCGAATTACTGCTCACCGATCATGACCTTACCGCCACAGGCCGGATAGTTGACCGGCTATCCGGACCCCCCACAACACTCCTGCCTAAAGGTCATGTCATAAAGTCTTTAGCCAGGCTATCAGGTCTCCTATGAGTAACTCGTTCCCCATCAGGGACAAATGAACACCATCCCCCGAATACATACTGTCCCCTTTAATACAACCATGCGAAATAGAATGCAGTGTACTTGAACGGAACAATCTACTCACTTTATTAATAATTTTCCTTACTGAATGATTCAGAGCAGAAACAGAAATAGCCCCCCGCCACATTTTTCGTGGGATCATATGGGACCATGCAATTGTGCACCCTGGAACTCTTCTCGCCAACCAACTTACCGTGGAAAGCATCGCCTCAAGAAGAAGTCGTCTACCAGTGGTCACCAAATCATTGCCCCCAAGATGTACTATGACTACAGACGGTGGTGACCTCGTCCGCCCTAACAAACCCTCGAAAAATGATCGAAACTGGTCAATACAGAGCCCGCCCTTTCCGTAGAAGGACACACTGTACCCGTATTCCCCAGCCACGTGAATCATGTCACCTGCTTTGAATACGTCCGCGGCACGCCTCACGTATGAGTGGCCCACGACCCACACCTCCTTTTTCACAGCCGGTAATGTCTGACCGCTGGCCCCCCGGTGTCGGGTCGACTGCACAGTCCGCCCCGCCTCGTAGGCTTGCGCAACTGAAAACCAAACAAAAACAAGAAGTGTGAGTACATCATTACAGCTTCACAACATGTGCAACAGCACATACCTCTTATAACAGTTCGAGGACCAACGCCCCACACGTTTTACTTGTTCAACATTCAGACCCCTGGCTGTAGCCTCCGTAGCAGCCCCTATCCGAAAGGAATGGGTCCCAAAGTCGCCGGGGTTCAGGCCCTCGGCCGAAATCGACATCGCAAGCACCCGCTGAAACTGAAACCTCGTCAGTGGGGTGGCGTCAGCGTGTCTTAACAAGGTCCCCCCCATGCTGCCACCCTCTGCGCTAAATATTCCTCTACGCACACAACAGGGCACATGGAAGACCCGGGGATCCTCTGGATGATTACGCAGTCCCCGATTGCACCCTGATCGGATTTGGACCTGACAAACGAGACCGTCATTGTCTCCTCCCTGACCTGAATGTGTTCCCGGCACAGTCCCCCCATCGTATCCTGCTTGTTCTTTGCCACTAATTCGCTTACCCGCATAGCCCCATGGAATGCTAATGCAAATGCGGCTCGGAACAACACTGCTTCGTACTGGGATGAACATGTTACCGGTAGCACGGACAATAACAGGGCCAACCTATCCAGACCTATCGGGTGCCTATCGTCTACTCTGCGACCCTCAAGGCGTTGCCACCCACGTAGCGCTTTCTGCACAACGAAAGACGCTGTCGGGTCCTGGATCCCATGAGCCCTTGCCATGAAGGAAATGGCGGCCCGATGCCTCTGGGCCGTAGCTACTGACTTGCCTGCCTGACGTAAAGAGAGCAGGAGTCTCACTACAAACTCTTCCTGACCCCAAAGCTCCCCCCCGGCAGTACCCAAAAAGGCCCAATAGGAACGGAACGCCCCTTCATATGCCTTCCTCGTCCTGGGTGCTAAACTCTCTCCCACGAGGTCTTGTAGTTCAGGGCACCGAGAGACCAGAGAGCTTCGGGAAAGGGTGCCGCCACCGGGTCCGCTGTGGGCAGAAAACCCCAGAAGGCCTGCATACGGAAACGAGAAAGCGCATCAGCCGCTTGGTTCATCACCCCCGGCACGTGTCGCGCCCTAAACAGTACATTCAGTTGCATGCACAACAACACAATTTCCTTGAGCAGTCTCAGAATCAATTTGCAACGTGCTGCCTGACTATTGATACACTCAACCACGGTCATGTTATCAGACCAGAACACCACAGAGTGATCCCTAAACCCTTCTGGCCATGTTTTCAAAGCCACCAGAATAGGGAACAGTTCGAGAAAAGCAATGTTACTCGTCAACCCGCACTCATGCCACCATGACGGCCATTTTTGAGCCGACCATTGTGTACCCAATATGGCGCCAAAACCCATACTCCCCGCCGAGTCTGTCCAAAGCCCCAACTCCTCGGAAGACACCGCTGGTTTGTTCCAGACAATTCGACCATTGAAATCCGCCAGGAATGCAATCCAAATGCGCATGTCCTGGCGAACCTCTGCCGAGAGTCTCGTGCGATGATGTCCTTCCTTCAAGCCGACCATGGATTGTGCAATCGAGCGGGAAAAAGGGCGCGCCATTGGCATTACTCTTAGGGCAAAATTCAACTGACCCACCACCTGTTGCAATTGATGCAGGTTTACTTTCGTTGCACGAATACATGTCTCAAGGGATAACCTGAATTTTAACACTTTTTCCTTGGGCAATCGAAAACAACCTTCCACCGAGTCGAGCTCGATCCCCAGAAACTCGATCAAGGTCGAGGGACCCACAGTCTTACCTGGCGCCAATGGCACACCGAATTGATTCATTAGGACACAAAATTCATGTAAAGCCTGTCCACACTCAGAATCCCCGGCTGCCCCCAAAAACAGAAAGTCATCGAGATAGTGCATAACATGTTGAAAACCTGTTTTCCTCGTGAATACCCACTGCAGAAAACAACTGAACTTCTCGAAATAGGCACATGAAATCGAGCATCCCATTGGCATACATCTATCCATGTAATAGCGACCCTGAAACTGAAAACCAAGGAGACGCTGATCGTCTGGGTGTACCGGGAGCAACCGGAACGCTGACTCGATGTCCGATTTGGCCATCAGCGTCCCGGGCCCCAGGCGATTCAACATGGCAACGGCCTCATCGAAAGATGCGTACCGCACCGAACACACTTCCGGGTCTATCGCGTCATTCACGGAAAGACCACGTGGGGCTGACTAATTATGTATCAGCCGAAACTCACCCGGGTCCTTCTTGGGGACCACCCCTAAGGAGAACACACAAAGTTAGCAACCGGTGGCAAATCGAATGGACCGGCGACACGACCTCGAGTCACCTCTTTCCCAATCTTTACCTGCACCACCGCCGTGTGCTGTAAGACCGACATTTGATTCTTACAGTTTGGTACCCCCTGAAAATCCCCCACTGGGATGCGGAAACCATATGAAAACCCGTTCCGTAACACCCCAGCGGAAGCATGATCCGGGTATTCGCTGAGCCAAGGAATCATTGCCATGGCATCAATCGGGGTCGGTAAAGGCGCCCCTCGGACTATATTAGACCTGTTTGGCGCCTCCCTTACCACCGTTATCACCCGTTTTGGCTCTGCACATGGACTCAGGATGGGATGGCTGCCCGCACCCCCCACACTCATGTCTGAATTTGCATGACCCCTGGGGCCTAGTACATTTGCCTCTGTTAAAATTCCAACAGATCCCCCTTTTACCTGTGTTGCCACTCGGCTTCGAGTGGTACTCGTTACCTGCACCCGTCCGAAAGGGTGTCCCAGAATTTTGGCGCGAGGATTCCCCCCGTTACTCCCTACCAATGGCACCTTCAACATCCCTGTACTCTCCATTTTTTGCCAAGACACGGAGTCGTAACAATCCCAAGACAACAATGGGTTGTGTTCTTTAGCTTTTCTAAACAGATTGTCATAGCAGAACCACTGATTGCCCCCATATGCCACAGAATACTCCATAATACGCGACTGATAAATGGGTAACTCGGTCAACAACTCGGGCCTGCGCTCACCCATGATGGAAGTAAAAATGCCCCACGCTCTGCCCCAAGTACCAATGGTCTCGTCGACCTTAAAGGCGGCCGTTTTTGCGCGCCAAACACTCGGATGCATGAGCTCCTTTTGACTCTTCACATGCTCGATCTCGTAATGGTCGGTAAGCAATGAAAACATGTTTACATATTTATCCGCCCAAATCAATTCCTTGATTTCTTGTGGGACGTGCTGGGCAATCTTCTCTTTTCGAGAAGGTACAGACCCCTCCCCCGCAATCGGCAATGGCCGCTTACCTGAAGTAGACCCCGCGCTTGTCGCCGAACTTGGGCCTGCTGTACTTCCAGCCGCCGGAACCTGTGGGGGAACAGAAGATGGCGCCTTCGCAGCCTCCCTAGATTCCCGCAGTTGCCTCATTACTGCCCGGGCGTCGTCAGCCGTGGCGCCCTCGCTATCGTTTCCCAACCACGCTGCCAATTGTGCAGCTAACTCGGGGGGCATATCCTCCCTGTTCACAGGGGTGACCACCACAGGGATTGGATTCCCCTCTTTCGGCACCGGGGTTGGCTCCTCTCGTAGGGTTTCGGGAACCGGGGTCTCTCCCCCAAGTGCTCCCCTTCTGGGCCTCTTGCTTTTTCCACCGGGGATTGTTCCCTGCAAAGGCCGTTTCGGTCCTCCCTCCCCGTCCTTAGCCTCAACCTTTTTCTTCAGATCGGCTATCTCCTTCATGAGCATGCGGAGCATCTCCTCAGTACCGACCCGCTTTCCGACTTTCTTGGGCATTCTCAGACGGGATATCTGTAAAACAAAAGAAAGATTACAACGCTCAAAATTGGCTCTTCGTTCCGTCTCGAGCTCACGTGCAGCGGGGAGGTGCCGCTTCAGAGCACAGGAATAAGAGGATGCTTTCTTGGCTTCCGCTCCTTTTATCCGTCTTCAGGGTGGGTGTGAACCCGCCCCCGCCTGCCTCCGAGGGCGTGGCCGGCCGCGTCGGTGTCTAGGCCAGCCCACTCTAGGGCGGGAAAAATGCGCGCCCCGGCTACGCCGCTTCGGGCATACCAGCCGAGACTCGCCTCCCGCCCAAGATGGCTTCCCGGGGGGATCGAGGTACTCCACCATACGTTCGGGGGGACCGAATGGTCGCCCCTTTCCAAATTGTTTGTTTTTCTGTAGTTACTAATTGAATTTCATTGAAAGAATTGTCAAAATGGCGCTGTGAAAATATTTTGTAAAGGAGGGGTGAGTTTACGGAGCGGAGACAGCGAAGCTGCAGCGGCAGTATACGTCATAAGGTTCGCACTGTGATTGGTTAACATACGTCACAGCAAGCACACTGATTGGTTCACATGACCAAAACGAGCTGATAGCTGATTTTTCATTTCTGAAGGCAGTACTTCCATTGGTTGAGCAAGGTAGTGATGTGGCTTAACCTGATTGGCTTGTTGGTGAGTTTCGCGCACGGATTGGCTAGAGTAGCGGAACGACAAAGAAATACTTACGATATTTTCCAAATTAAGCGGAATGGTTTTAAAACATGAGTTATTGGTACGGAAAAGAGGAAAAGAAGTCTTCATGGTTTCAGAAATTGAAAAATATATTCAGCCCCGATAAGAAAATTGAAACGTGTGGTGGAAAATTACTTCATAAGTACAAAACACCCGCAGCATATATGGAAGGTGAATATGGTTATCATACTTTCCTTTGGTTTGACAATTGGATGCAATATACCAAAGATGATGGTGTATTAGTATGGCCGGAAGATGGGTCATTTAATATTAAAGTTTTGAAAAACTTGAGAGAAAATATGACGGCTCTTGTGCCAAAGCCTAGACATACTCAATTTGAGGCTTTAGTTGAATGTTGAATGGGAGGTTGAAATGTTTGAACTAGAACGAGAAACTAGAGGTATAACAAGAGGCCCAAAATTAGACATTAATAGGGAAACTCATGAAGATAGAGTACGACGATGGAGAAAAGCAGACATGTGTGATGGTTTGTACCCAGTAAGAGTGATGATTACTGAAACACCAGGTCAAAAGTATACCCAAAAGAAAAATAATATTGATGAAGAATTAGATGATGCGGTTTTAGAAGAAATTTATACTACAAAACGCAAACCGCCTCTTTATCAACCAAATTGTTCATGGTCTACCCCCAGAATTTCTTCAAGAACCCCTCCAAGTGCACCTCCTAGAGAAATTGATGAAAATGTACCCAGTTTATATCAGAATAATTAAAAATTACTTGAAAGAGTAGGGACAAGAAGTCATTCTAGTTCATCAGGAGAAAACAGAAATGATCCTGAGATTCCAGAACAGAGAAATGAATTCCCAAGGAATGTAATAAGAACAGAGAGACTTGGGAATATACCAGAAGTTTCGGAATATTTAAGAGCAAAAGAGGAATTATTACAGCAATTAACTAAAGGGATGGAAGCAGTAACAGTACCAGTAACAATTGGTCCTGTTGTACCAGTTTTTGACCAAAGAGAAAATAGACACTCAGCTCTGAATGTTCCATTAAATGCGGAAATTCAGAAAGTGGCTGAAAACTTTTATTCAGATTATCAGAAATACATCGAGAAAAAACAATGCCTGATTTAACTTTTAATCGAAGTTTGTCAATTGATCAGACACCATCTGTTGCAGGTTCTGATTCTGGATATTCAGAAAAGAGCATGAATAAAACAGATTTAACACAGACTTCACTAACCCCACAAGCCCCTGAATTCCAATTACTTGATGTTGCAAAATTGAAAGCAGATTTGGAAGAATTAATTTTTGGCACAATTGGAACTGACAATTTGAAGCTATATCAGTATGATGAATTATTGTTCATTTGCAAAAGCATACAATGGAAAATGAAAAATAAGTATGATCAATTAGAGGAAATGGCTGCAGAATTAGAAATAAATTTGAGTAGACAGAAACAATTGCAAAAACATTACAGAGTGGATTTTTCTGAAAAAGATACTGAAAACTTGAACACCACAGGAAGGATAACATATGTAAAAGAATTAATTGTGTATCTGAAAAGATTAGGTGAATTAAGTAAATGGAGAGTGAAATGGACAAAGAAAAGAGAGGAAGATAAAATAGAAAAGAGAGAAATCGTTTCTGAGTTTCCTATGAGAGAAATAGCTGGTGGAGGGTATGTTCATGTCCCTTGGACAAGGCAGGACATTTTACTGTTTACAAATGATTTTCCTCGGCTGAGAGAAAAGCCAGTGGAATGGTATCGCCAGGTAGACAGATTCAATAAGTTTCAAAAGTTCTGTGGATTGATCTTGATGGATTCTTTGACATTGTTGTCCCATCAGATCTTTGGACAGAATGTAAAATTTCTGTAAGTTGGACCAAAGAAGAACCAGCTCGATATAAAATAACAGGTGCTCCTTCAGCAGATGTCATGGATTTATATGATAAAGTAATTGTATGGTTGAAAAACAAAATTGCCCCAAAAGAAGTAGATTGGGTTAAAATTGACAGAATAAATCAAGAACCGAAAGAGTCAGTACATTCATTTTATGAAAGATTACTGCTGGTATTTAAACAATACAGTGGCTACGAAAAATTTAGTGAGAAAGACATGAGCCACTTCATATACAGGTTTGTTTATGGCTTGAGACCTGAAATTGGTGAAATGATTAGAAATAGGATTGTAGGTTGGCAATCACTTACAGTTGATGACATCTTGAGAAAAGCAAAATACTGCAGTGACGAGATAGATGCCAAGCAGAAAAGGCTTAAGGAAAAAGCAATGTGGGCACAGGCGAAGGTAGCTGAACAGCAAATAGCGACTTTAGAAAATACAAAATTTTCACCAGAATCAAGGCAAATTTAAAGGAAATTTCAATAAACCGAAATTTGATGTGAATATTGAAGAGCTCAAGCAGAAGCTACCATGTTTTAATTGCGGCGAAATTGGACACTGGAAGCGTGAATGTAAGAATCCGCCCAGAAATTTAAAAAATACATCATTAAATCCGCAGATGCAGAGTGAGATAAATCAGCAGCAACAGCTACAGCAACAGTGAAATGAAATAAGTCAGCAGCAACAGCTACAGCGACTGTTAGTGAATCAGCAGAGTCAAATTCCACAACTGCCACTTCCAAAATGTGTGAATGGGCAAAAATACAGTCCCGAAACAGGTTTCTGTGGAGGTGAACAGGTAAACAGATTGCCAAGAGTGAATGTGTCAATTGTTTCTCAACAATTTTGGTTAAAAGAAAATGAAGGGAGTGATTCTGAAGATTACTAATGACGGTGCCTGAGAGAGGAGGAAGAGTGTGTGCTTGGAGCCACTCGAGGTAGATCAGGCTGGTCCATTTGTTAATGGTAAAGTGAATGATGTAGAAATCACTTTTCTTGTGGACACTGGTGCTACCCGTTCTACTGTTAGATCAGTGGAAATAGAAAACCTTCTTCTCTCTGGTGAGACCATCCAAGTAGTTGGCATAGCAAATCAACAGAATGAAACAGATTTAACTGATCCAGTTAAAGTCGAAATTGGAAAATTTAAAGATAAACACAGATTTGTAGTCTGTAACAGCAGTCCTGTAAATCTGTTAGGGAGGGATATTTTGTGCAAGATGAATTGCAAAATGTATTGCTCACCGGATGGTATTGAGCTCCAAACTCTGGAAGAAGATAGTCTGTACAAGCTAACAATGCTAATGGTTGAAGAAGAAAATGAACTATTTCCTGCTTTTGATAAAATTAATTTACCTGAAGAACTGAGAGAGACAGTTAATGCAAAAATCTGGGATTTAACAGGAGACGAAATGAAACATGTAGACCCAGTGCAAATTACAGTAAAACAAGTAGCAGATTATCCGAATATTCCTCAGTATAAAATGAAAGCTGAGACAATTGCAGGGAGTAATTGAGAGGAGCCCATGTAATTCACCGATTATGAGGATCAAAAAGCCAAACGGAACTTACAGAATAGTTCAGGACCCGAGAAAGGTTAATCAGATAGTTGTTCCATGTTGCCTAGTCGTACCGAACCCAGAGGTAATTCTATATCAGATTCCACATGATGCAGAATGGTACACGGTCATAGACCTATGTAATGCTTTCTTTACAGTTCCACTGCATCCAGAGAGCCAACAAATATTTGCGTTCAGATTCCAAGATCGCATCTTAGCATGGTGTTATATCCCTCAAGGGTATACTGAGAGTCCATCTATTTTTAATTAGTTGTTAAAGAAATCTTTGGAGGATCTAGATTTACCTGGAAAATTAACATTGGTTTAGTACATTGATGACCTTCTGGTGGCTGCAAAAACACGAGAAAATTGTGTAACAGACACCATTACTCTTTTGAATCGTTTGGCAGATGAGGGACATAAAGTGCCACCTGCAAAATTACAGTTTTGCAAACAAGAAGTAAAATATCTTGGTCACAGGATTGCAAAGGGACTAAGGCAAGTGACAGTTGAGAGAATAAAAATGATTCAAGCAATACAACCTCCAACAACACAAAGACAAGTCAGAATGTTTCTAGGAATGGTAGGTTATTGTCGTCAATGGATTGGTGGATTTTCAGAAATTGCGAAACCATTGCAGAGATTGACAAAAGCAGACATAAAAAACCCGATTACCTTAACAAAAACTGAGTTAGAGGCTTTTGAGCAGCTAAAAAGAAGTTTATGTGAAGCTCCAGCATTGGGAATGCCAGATTATGACAAAGAATTTGAGCTGTACTGTAGTGAAAGGGAAGGTTGTGCATTATCAGTTCTGATTCAGAGACATGGAAAACTGAAAAAGCCAATTGCTTATTTCTCAGCTGTTCTTGATCCTGTTGCAAAAGCATTGCCAGGTTGCTTAAAAGCAGTGGCTGCAACAAGTGTAAGCCTTGAGCAGAGTGAAGGAATCATAATGGGGTTTCCTGTAAAAGTATATGTACCTCATTCGGTTGAGATTCTTCTGACCAGAAGCAAAACTCAGCACTTGACGAGTAACAGATTGACAAAATATGAAAAAGTTATTTTGGGATCTGATAATGTCTCAATAGCAAGATGTGTGAATTTAAATCCTTCCACATTGTTGCCTGATAGTACTATTACTGAAATCAAAAATGAGACTGATGTTGACCATGAGTGCTTGGATGTTTTAGATTATTGCACTAAACCCAGGGAAGACATAAAAGATGTACCCTTGCCAGAATCAGATTTTGTTTACTTTGTTGATGGCTCCTGCCTAAAAACAGATGAGGGCGTTCTGAGAGCAGCATATTCTGTCTGTACAGTTGCAGAAGTAGTTGAG
Source organism: Lissotriton vulgaris (assembly GCF_964263255.1). Lineage (NCBI taxonomy): Eukaryota > Metazoa > Chordata > Amphibia > Caudata > Salamandridae > Lissotriton > Lissotriton vulgaris. Next base: position 250,758 of record NW_028246274.1, read on the forward strand.
GGGGCCGCTCTTGAGGGAATTCGTTCAGCTCAAGTGGCAGAATTAATTGCTTTAATTCGTGCATGTGAAAGAGCAAAAGGAAAGAAGATTACCATAGTGACTGATAGTCAGTATGGATATGGCTTAGTCCATGACTATGGCCAGCTTTGGTCTCAAAGAGGTTATTTGACTTCTGCGGGAACACCGATCAGGAATGCAAAATTGATCAAGAGATTGATTGATGGCATTCAGTTACCAGAGAAAATTGCTGTTGTAAAATGTGCAGCACACAAAAAGGGTGAGGACTATATTACTAAAGGTAATTCCTTTGCTGATGAGATTGCAAGATACTGTGCGAAAAACAATTTTTCAATTAATCGGGAAAAAGACAATGATCATATTTTGAACTCACTCATGCTAACATCTGTAGTTGAGACATGGCAAGGAGTAAAGGATCTACAAGATGAGGCAGATGATGAAGAAAAAGACACATGGCTAAAAGCATGTTGCAGACAGCGGGAAGAAGATGAGGTTTGGGTTTATAAAGATGACAGACCAGTAATGCCAAATTGCATGATTGCTGACATGGCACGGATGTACCATGGTCCAGGACATTTAAGAAGAGACTCTATGATCAGGTTGTTTGGGCAAACATGGTTTAATCCAAAATGTAGGATTATTGCAGAATCACTTTGCCAGAGATGTTTGATCTGCCAACAAATTAATCCAAACAGAAAAACAGTTGTGAGCATGGGAACCATAGGACGGGAAGGTGGTTCTTTTACCAGGTTGCACATGGATTTCATTGACATGCCACCCCAAAACAGATTAAGATACGTCCTAGTGATTGTCTGTCTGTTTTCAAGATGGGTGGAAGCGTTCCCAACACGTCACAATGACTCAGTTACTGTGGCAAAATTGCTTTTGAGAGAGATCATACCTAGGTATGGATTTCCAGTTACTGTGGAAAGTGATCGTGGAACACATTTTGAAAACAGATTGTTACAAATGATTTGTGAAGCCCTGAACATTAAGCAGAAGTTACACTGTGCATCCAGACCAGACGCATCAGGTGTTGTTGAACAAATTAATGGGACAATTAAAAATAGAATTGCCAAGATGTGCCAAGCTACAGGAATTAAGTGGACAGATGTACTTCCACTTGTTCTAATGTCTTTGAGAAGTACACCAGATAAAAAGACAGGTCTAAGCCCTCATGAGATCCTCATGGGCAGAGTCATGAGACAAGCATTTGTTCCAGTTAATAAGCTATTAAGTATTAATGAAAGTGCAATTATGGAATATTTCAAGAACTTGTGTGATGTGGTGACTTTTGTATTCCATCAGGTGGGAACTGATGTGATTTCAAAAGAAAAGGACCAAGCTCATGATATGTTGCCAGGAGACTGGGTGAGAACAAAGGTACATCGGAGAAGAAACTGTTTAGTACCCAGGTGGCCAAAAGCAAGACAGGTGATATTAGTCACAACAAATGCAGTTAAATGCAAAGGTTTGAAAAGGTGGGTGCATGCAAGTCACACCATTCGTGTACCACCTCCTGATAATCCTGATGAGGATAGTGACACAACAACTGATTCAGACTCTGAAGAAGAACCTGAAGGGAATCCAGATTCTGAAGATCGACAAGAGGGTCGACATCTGGAAGATTCAGATGCGAATCAGGCATTGAATGAAAAAGATCTAGAGATTGTGATTCTAGATTCTGAAAATGATGAAGATTTGCTTGAAAAAGAAGCAGAAAAAGAATCTGAGTCAGAAGAGAATCAAGATCAGGATAGTATTGAAAAGCTGAATAAAAGCTATGAAAGCAGGAACAAGAATTCTGAAACTGGGAAGCTAGAAGTAATTCCAGAAGAAGAAGAAAACGAATTACCGAGTACCAGCTATAAGGATGATGTTCCTAACGGAGTGAAACTGCAGAGGAAAGAAGATCCTAATTATAAATTTGAAGTCTCAGAGACTGATTCAGATGAAAGTGAAGGAGATTCTGAAATAAGAAAATTCAGAAAAAGAGCTTGGAGAACTGAATGTAACGAAACAGAGCCGAAGAAGAAACTCTTAAGAAAAGGAGATAATTGGCCAAAAGAAAATTTAAAATTCAAATTAGTGAACAAGTCAAAGGAGCAAATTAATGAGATATCAAGTCAGAAAGGTGATTCTGATAAAAAAATCAGATAGGAGAGAAAATAGAAGTGATTAGCAGTAGAGCAAAAAGAGTGCTGAGGCCCAATCAGAAGTACAAGTCCCCTGAGTGGACTTATATAATAATTCCACCAGTAGTGGAAATCAGTAGTAGTAGTCAGCCGGATTTAGAAGAAACCAGTGACAATGATTGAAATTGTTTTCTTATCAGGTTGAGGTTTATTTTATTTTTGGCATAAGGCTGAAGAAATTGTGTTAGGTGACACAAGGTCGAAGAAATTGTGTTAGCTGAAAAAAAAACACTTTGATGTAAGACGCAAGGTCGAACAAAAACTGTTAGAGGGTTACTAAGTTTAAAAAAAATGTAAAAGGGGAGGTGTATATATAAAAAGTACTTTAAATTTTTTTGTTTTAGAATTTTGTTTTTGATTTAAGTGAGAAAAAAAAGAAAGAAAAAAGATGCCTAATACTGACAATTCAAGGTGTACTATTTTTAGAAGATGCTGTAAAATGTCTTCTATTTGTGTGATCCTAATAATTTTGGTTTGGTTGATTTTGGCAGTCATCTTTCTTTTTGGGATAGATAAAAAAAATATAAAGCTAACATGACAAGTAAAGCTGAGACTAAACAAGTTAAACATGATGGTAAAATTAACAAAATTATTGAGCACAAACCAGAGATCCACCAAGATAGATCTGTTGGTGATTTTTCTAGTAATTCTTTTTCAAGACTCTTGTCAGAATATGTAAAAGTTATGGATGTGAAGGACTGTTACGTCTGTGTGAAGCTTCCTGCTTCTGTTTCAGAGGGGGTTACATATAACATGCTTCCCCTTACTTATGGCATTACATGCAGTGTTATAGCTAGTTTGTTTTATCAAACAGGTCATCTGCAGTACGATTACTCAGATTATGACGACATTTTTGCAAATTTTAAAGTTGTAAATAGCTTGAACAAAGTAAGACCTGCTAAACAGATGAGGGAATTTTTTTTTGTGACTAATGAACTTACCTATGAGTACGCATTTAAAAACAATTTAACATGCAAGATGAGAGCTGAAGAAAAATCATTTCTAAATTTGGTTTAGGAGAGAAGGGCGATTTACAAAAGGAATGAAATGCTGAAACAAACTAAATCAAAGTTTTGGAAAATTGAGGATGAAAAGCTCAATGGTGGAAATGAGTACGCTGCTATTCACATAGATGAACCCGTTAGTAGAAAATTTTGTATTAGGAGAGATAATACTTTGTATGATAATTTCTTTGTAGGAGCAAGTCAATGTGAGGATACCTATCGTATTATAGGGGGATGGGGATTTAAAGGTGGCAAAGACCCAATTTTTCCTGGAATGTATTTTGTCTGTGGGAACAAAGCTTACTTTAGCCTCCCAGACCATTGGTATGGGACGAGCTATCTTGGTTTGGTTTTTCCCACAAATTTTCAGGTGGACAGAAATGCAAAAGGTTCATTCGAAATTGGCAAACACCTGAACAGGTTCAGGAGGGAAAGTTTTTCAGAAATCATGGGCGACATATTTGGTGCAATAATTCCTATTGTAGGAATAACCCTGAATGCAATTAAAATCAGAAAAGTATCCACAATTGTAGATAGATTGTCCATGGACACCGCAAGTAGTTTCCAATTAGTTAACACAAAACTTGTTGCCACGAGAAGTATGGTAATGCAGAACCGTCTTGCATTAGACATTCTGCTAGCAAAAGAAAGAGGAGTTTGTGGGATTTTACATGTCCAGCATTGCTGTACTTATATCCCAGATAAGAGCCAGAATATGGAAATGCTTATTAAAAACATCACTGAATTTCATTCAGAAATAGAACCACTGGAGGATGACAATTTTTCAGAACGTTTGAGCAAAAGATTTGCAGCAATTGGAAACTGGTTTCGAGAGATTGGCAGTTCAATTATTGGCAAAATACTTTATCCTGTAATAATCATAGCCATAATGGGCCATATGTATCAAGCAGTTTTTGAATCGCAAAGGCCAAAATTCGCAGAATTTTGGCATTTGCGACTCGCAAACAGCCATTTTGCACGTTTTGGAATGTATGAAACATTCCCAAAATAAGGAATTGCAAACTTGTGCGAATCCTTATTTTTCCATAGCATTTAGGGAATCGCAAATTTGCAATTCCTTAAATGCTAAGTATGTAGCAATTTTAGCTTGCAAATTTTGTTTAAGAATTTGCAAATTACCACCAACTTTCAGTTGATGGTAACTTGCGATTTCTTCCAGAAATGCACAAATTGGCATTTTTAAAGGTGGCATATGATGCACACACATGCCCATAGGGCATGTATGTGCGCCATATGCACACACATTTTCTTTTCAGGGGTGCAGCAGGGTGTCTTTGAGACACCCCTGCACCCTTGCAATAATTCTCAAATTGCGATTAGCAAATTGCGAATTCGCAATTTGAGAATTATTTTGCATTCATTCCTATAGCCTCCTGGCCCATAGGAATGCATTGGAAATTATTCCTTAATTGTGAATTTGCAAAATGCGAATTCGCAAATAAGGAAGCTTAAGGAATCGCAAATAAAAACCGATTTTGTTCATACATACCATTTTGCATTTCCTAAATAGCGATTCCTTAAAATTCGCCATTTAGGAAATGCAAAATTGTTTGATGATACATATAGCCCAATGATACTTTTGTTAAAAATTAGTTGCTGATACACAAAAGAAAGAAGTATGTGAGGGAAAAGAGAAAGATTTATAAACTCAGAAAGGAACGGGAGAAGGAGATAGAATTGGAAGAGTTTTGGAATGCACAATATGAGAGTTGTAGACAAACTGCTGAGTCAGGAGTTTAGAAAAACTAACACAGAGGGTGTTCAAAATATGATGTCTTCAAAAAGGTTAAAATTTTGGTAAAAATTTGGGTGTTGTTTGGTGATTTTGAAATCACCAGATGAGGGAGTTGATGAAGCGAGGTTCAGAAATGAATTATATTTTGACTCGCTAAGTTAAACTTCCATAATAATTAATCGTATTAATGAGTTTATGCACGAAAATGTACTAATCAACCTCGATTAAAATGCATACACAACGGGGAACGTCGTTTACGACGCAACTTTTAGCACGCAGTGCTATTACAACGCGGTTTTTAAATCGCATTCTATTACAACGCATGACTCTGGGGGGCGCTCAAGGATAGGGAATACTTTTAATTTACTTTCCAACACCTTCCCTAGTGTCAACGGGGACTGGTGTTGGAATAGTAAATTAAAATATTCACTATCCAACACCCCTTTCTGTTATGCGTTGTAAAAGAATGCGTTATAAAAACCGCGTTGTTACTGCATGGGTGCTAAAAGCATGCGTTGTAACAACATACATCCATAAACAACATATGAGATTAACATTATGTGCTCTATGTTGCATTTGCAAATACGTTGAAAAATAATGAACTAACCTTGTCTATTGATTTTGTCAACATTAATTGCGGCTGCTTAATTAATGGCATGTGCCTATTTTAAATGTGCTTTTGTCTATGTTGTGTCTTATATGTGGCAAAAGCTTGTGGAGAATCCTGTTGGCTTAAAAGAAGATGGTAAATAAAAATGCTGCATTCATGTGCTTAAAGCTAGATAACATAAACTAATGGTTTAACATTAGTAAAGGGGGTCGGTAACAGAATGATTTTCATTACTCGAATTAATTAATGTTTTGTGTTTCTTTGAATACTAGCCTTCAAGAAAAAGGCCTGGGGCCTAGCTTTTTAAATAGGTGTTTGGAATCCTGTCGTGATGAGCTGAGCACAGCTAAGAAAGTGGAAAAGTTTTGCCACAATGACGTTCATCAGAAAAAATAAATAAATGGAACTGTGCAAGATGTGCTCTGGGTTGAATATCTTCAAGGACAGGAAGCGGCAGATCAGCCAAGCTGAGGAAGAAGTGAACTGTTATTTAATAAGATGTTGCAAAATCCTCGGAAGCTAATGTCGCTTGTGGATAAAGGACAAAGGCGTTTTAGAAAGGCACAACTTTGGATTGAAAAGGTTATGATCTCAAATGGACTGATGGCTGTCAGCCAATAGAAGTGCTGAATGATGGAGAAAAAGTATTCTTTTAGTGTTAATTAGTAAGTTTTAGATAGAGAAAAGGTATAAAACCTGGCCCCTTTGGAGGAGGGTTGGCTGGCTCGTTCCTGAATCCTGAAGGGCGTGAAGTGCTGTCGGATGTTTGACTCACGTAAGTGTAGCTGAACTAATGACTTTTCCTTAGGGTTTAAAAGAGTTTAGTCAGGGAAATAGAATTTAGGGAATGAGTTCTTAACTGCATTAATTCTTTGCAAGCTGATCTGTTTTGAAATGTCAGTCTAATATGCCTTTACTATGATTAAATGATGCTTTCAATTTGCAAATAAAAAGATTTCTAATTCCAAAATGCTCACTGATTGATAATAAAATTAATAAATTAGATTTTGAAATGACAAGCTGGTCTTGTTTATTCTTAGTCTAGTTACCATCAGTTGATCCATTTACGAAGTGACTTAATTAGATGTTTTCGTTATATTTTCATGATTATGATGATGACAAACTGCAGTTGTAAATAATGTGTAAATAGTTTTGTGAATAGTTCCGATCAATTAGGTCACATGATTCAGTTGCCCAATATTTGTCTCGGTTATTTATGGGCCTTGTGAGAATTCATGATTAATGGTGAGTTTCATGGTGTTGGGTAGTGTTGATGAGACAGATTTTCTATAGGGGCGCTGGATCAATATGAAGTGCTGCGCAGCACAGAAGTGGTGTATCTGCACTGGGTGTATCTGTGCCTGGGAAAGGTACAACATAGGGATAATGCAATACTGCGAGGTGTGCGCATGGTGAGTGAGTGGATGTATGCATGTCCTTTAGGGGTGCAATACATGGGGGGATGTAGTGCCGTGCAGTGCGTGCATGGTAAATGAATGTAATAGATTTATGTGTTCCTATAAGTAGTAAAGTACATGAAAGATGCAGTGCTGTGCAGTATGTAGTAAAGAGGAACCACACTGGAGATATTAAGTCAACGTAGGTTTATTCAAGTAGCAGGTAAGCAGGTAAACAGGTAGAACAAATCCAGGTATATTGCCACAGCAGCCCCACCGGGAGCAGCCTGCTAGCTGCTCAGCCCCATCCATCAACTGCAATTCCTGATTCAGTCACCCAAGCATTCCCCTCATAGCCCACACACCAAATATTCCATTCAGAACACTCACACAGGCTGAGCAACCAGGGACAGGGAAACATGGGAGAGGTAATCCATAACATTAGGATACTACATATGCGCATGCTAAATGTATATGCTGGTTGTACATGTGCCTATGAGTGGTACAGTACATAAAGAACACAGGGACATATTTGCAACAGGCAGTGATAATTATCACTGACCTTGTATACCACATTATTTTCTATTGCTGGAATATTTTGCAAGGCTAGCGTTGTATTAACAACGTTTAGCGCCATGGCAATGAATATTCCAGTGATATTGCTCTTTTCCATGGAACATCGCTGGTTTTTCAGCGATGTTCCATGTAAAACGACGATATGCTTGATAATACGACCCTGTGGCCGTATCACATGAATCCACTTCCCATGTTAGGTATGCTTTAGTCAGGAATTTAACAGACATTAAATTCCTGCGTTAAGTCATACTTAGCGCAATTAAAATAATCGCTGCCCCACGTTGTAAATATCGCGAAGCTGCCTTTGCGATATTAACCCATGTTTTTTCCACAGACACGCCTACTTTGCATCTCATTAGCGATGCGAAATTAGGCGTGCTGGAAACAGGAGGAAAATCAGCAAAACGTGATAGCGTGCCTTTGCTGATATCCCATGGTACATGAAGTAAATACACCTTACAGGAGGGACACTTTAAGACCCCATACCGCTGCTATTTGGGTGGATGAGGGTACTTTGTTTAGTTTGCCCTTTATTACTATTTGCTTCTGTGAGGATTCCTACAAGCGCTGTAAACTGTGATTTCTACCTGTATACACTGTAACACGCATAATAGGTACTCTGTCTAGTCTCAATAAAGTTGCTGCACACTTAATATGCACTAGCCCTTTAATCTTAAACTCATACGTCATGCCACTCTGCTTGCGACGTAACAGTCATGTGACCAGCTGTCCGTACTAGTGCTTCCGCATTACGCCCGCTCAGTAATATCCGGGCCGCGGACGTGCATGAAACAGGTCACGGGAGGTCTGTCACCAGGTAACAAGTAAGTGAACATTGACTTGATGAGTGCAGAGGGTGGTTTGGCTTTACTCTAAACTCAAATGCTGAGTGTGTAACTTAGGTAAAGATCGGATTTTAGTAACACAAGTCTCCTTCCATTTGAGATTGCCCCGTCGTGAAAAATACCCCCGCCGCGGATCCCATGAAGTGAAGCTAATGCTGACTTAACGTAAGCCAATTCATTGATACAAATACTCTTCCATGCCACGGCGTCCACACCATTTTATCTCAGATGTGTGTGGCATAATTGTTCTATTTTATCGGGGATAGCACTAATTGCTTTCGCACCTCATATGAGAGGCACGGTTTTAATGTGACTCGTGCAACTTGTGAGTGCAATCACTGAATTGCAGTAAAAATGTACTTCAAAAATGCATGTACAGCTAATGCATGCACACAAAAAAACCTTGGCATTATCACATTACAGGGGCCGCAGAAACAAGTGTCACATTACATATGAATGGGCACTGTTTGGTGTTACAGATGGATACACACCTCGGCACGATAATAAGAGAGTATAATATGAATGCTTGGATACTTTGATGCTTGTGTATTTATTTTTCTCTTCCAGATTAGGGCCCTTTCAAATCCCGGGAGCACCCGTTCGGGTAAAACCGTGAGTTTTACCAATCACACACACACACCCACCAGGTCAGGATACGCCTTAGAGTGCGTAAACCGCCTGGGGTTTCTTTGGTCCTGATGAAAGCTTTACTGAACCAGCAGTCATGAGCAGAAACATGTCGACCTTTTTTTCACATCTTTAGGATACATTTGGTTCAATTTAAAACCAACACGTTGTCCAACTCACCTGTTTTTAACAATCGCTTGCTGGCCCTTTATTAAAATTAGTTTTGGGAACAGCTTGCCATCTTTTAAAATCACCACTCACTATCCTGGGCACCACTTTACAGTCCCCAAAAAACACGTTCCGTTGTAAATCAGGCGTTGTAGCACACCGGGGAGACTCTTGGTCTCCCTGGTGGGAACCTGATGATGAAGCATGTCACCAACCAGGTTGATGAGTGAGGGTTCTTTTTAAAAACAGAGGTTTTTTTCATCACACACCACCCTTTTCCTGGTTACAAACTTTAGTTATTACACCTGTCCTTTTGTTTTGCGCCGTAAATACAATTCTTATCTTTTTTCATTAAAGTGAGTATTTGGCTGGACAATGATTTATTGCTACTGCTGCAATCATTTTGAGTTGTGAGCTTGTGTCTTTATCCTGTAGCCACCTCCTGCCATGAAGGAGCCTTGGACGGCTCATCCACGTTACTGCTGAGAGTCAAGTGCAGAAGAGGTTCTTGGACTAGTTGTATAATAGTTGGTCCCCAGGACATCAAGAGTAAAAGGCCTCAAGCCCCACGGTTGGGCCCAGCAGCCCTGTGTGCCCTTTGCCCTGCTGTGAGGAGTACCGGCAATAACAAATGGGGTCCAACGCAACTACGCTTGACATCAGGATCATTCCCTTGCCAATTAAATATAGAATTCTATCTTCCTTCCTCCTCTCATTTGCTCATTGCAAAATATTGTGCACTATTAATGGAAGGCATCCCTTTTACAGCAAGGGTCTATCAAAGTAAGGGGAAGCAAAAACAAAACAGATGCTCATCTCACCTGTTTGTTTGCACCATGACTTCTTCCTCAGGGTAAGTCTGAGCTTTCCTTTAATCCCCATACATGACTGCCCCTGGGTTTTGACATCACAGCCAGGGAGAATGCTATGAGTGACTTTGATTTAGCAGGGCTGTGGCCAGGCCAAGAAATACAAACACAGACATTCTTGCTCTTATTTTTTTCTCTAGTCTGACCATGACTCTGAAGGTGGGAGGTTCTCCTTCATACACACAGCCCGTATCTACAGGTCTTTTACTCATCAACTAAAGAAGGACTCCTTGACAACAGCTAGGTCGTGTCACAGAGAAAACCAATCACTGTTTACCAAGTTGTAACATTTGTTTGCTACTTTGTTTCTATGCTAGCCTGTGGCACAGGGCACGGGCTGCTGCAAATGGAAGACAAAAACGAGAACACCAGTCTGTGCAAGGGGAAGCAGGAGCCCCTTTGTCCTTCTCAGAACTGGAGGCCCTGGGCACAGTACTGCAGGCAGCATTTTACATAAAATGAAAGGCACCTCCTCTGTGCCCGCTGCCTAGGCATCATCTGCAAACAGTGCTTCTTTGCAGGTCTGGTCAACCATCCTTGTCACCGAAAGGAATAGGGTCCACTCTTTACGTACTGGAGCACCAACCACAGAGGCATCAGCCATTGTCTTGCAGCTTCAGAGATTGTATTATTTCTTAGCTGCTAGATAGGCTAGGGTGCAGGCCCCCCTCTAAAATGTAATGTGTGGGAGGTCTTCACATACATGGTTTGCATAGGAAGAATGCCTCACACATTATGCCCCTAAGGAGCATCTTCTGTTGGGGCCGTTTCGGTCATAACTTGACAAAGGATGCTACTGAATATGGGGTAACAGATTAGCTGCATATCAGGATCAGGCCTGGGCAAAATTTGAATTATGCATCAGTAATCGGAGTAATTTAAGTAAGTATGCGTTACTCTTGTGATGCAAAATTGAAATGAAATGAAAATTACAGAAATAATGCAATTATGCCAGCTTGAGTAATTAAGAGTAATTTGGGGCAAAAGTCCTGCCTGCTACTGAAATTAACTTCAACTTGGGCACCTGCTGTAACCCTGTAAGTGCTTCCTGAGCGGCACCTCATTGCCGACTTGCAACTATTCTCTGACCCTGCTCTGACCCTCGAAGCAGGGTCAGAGAATAGTTACAATTAGGCAACGAGGCTCCTGTCCCAAAAATTAAACCTTAGCAGGAAGCACTTACAGATATAAATAAAGCAGGTACCCGATGCGAAGCTCAAATTCAGTAACGCATTATAATCAGCCCAAGAATCTAGTGAGCACGGTCGATGCTAGGCAGGTGTGCATTCTCCCCAGATCTACAGTCTACAATTAGCTGTAATCCATGATGGGGGTCTAGGCATCCACGAGTTTCTCGAGCGCAATCCCCCTGTTCTTCCAGTGACCAGCACTTACTGCTTTCTCCTCATTTGCTGCTCTGATCGGTCTCTGACCTTTATAAACAAGAGGCATGTGAACTCGCACAGAAGCCCAGCCCCACACATGCTAGGCTATGCAACCTCTTCCTGCCCTTTCCCCCACTGTGATGGACAGCTCACTCGAGGGACCTCGGCGCCTATGGCGCGGTGGCAAAGTTACAGACACACAGAGTCACTGAAGACTACTCTTCTGGGCCTTTACGCTGCTGTAGTGTAGGAAAAGCACAATACATTTACCCAACGAGGTAGCACTTACTGCTTTCTCCTCATCTGCTGCTCTGATCGGTCTCTGACCTTTATAAACAAGAGGCATGTGAACTCGCACAGAAGCCCGGCCCCACACATACTAGGCTATGCAACCTCTTCCCGCCCTTTCCCCCACTGTGATGGACAGCTCACTCGAGGGACCTCGGCACCTATGGGCGCGGTGGCAAAGTTACAGACACACGGGGTCACTGGAGACAACTCTTCTGGGCCTTTACGCAGCTGTAGTGTAGGAAAAGCACAATAAATTTACTCAACGAGATAGCACTTACTGATTAACCAGTAGAAAGTACTCCAGTTGAGTATAGTGCAATTGCCAAACAATCCACGATTTCGCAGATTTTTTTGTAAATTCACGTGAATTTGCAAACTGCGAATTCGCAAAATTTGCCCATGCTTATTTTCTTGTGCCTCGATAACCTAGGCACAAGATGGCTGCCAACACATCCAGGTTTGGAGTGTTGACAGCCAAATAGAATGCAGCTTGTCAAGGTGCGCGTATCAATATTTATTTGTTTTTGATTTTCTCAGCAACTACTGAACGGATTTACACCATTTAAGAAAAAGAGTTGTTTCTTTGGCAAGGGCTACCTTTATGCCAAATTTGGTGTCATTCCGTTCAGCAGTTCGAGCTGTAGCCGGGTCTAAAGTTTGGTATGGATAATGCATTTTTTGACCACTTTTTTTTTTATTTCTCAGGAACTACTGAACGGATTTACACCATTTGACAAAAAGAGCTCTTTCTGAACCAAGGGCTACCTTTTGCCAAATTTGGTTTAATTCCATTCAGCATTTCGGGCTGTAGCCGTGTCTAAAGTTTCCTATGGGAATTAACATAGAGAAAACATGTTTTGTGACCCCCCTTTTTTCTCAGCCCCTGCTTGCTGAATCACCCCAAAATTTTCAAGGTAAGTGCGGACCGGAGCCCCCACTAGTTTTGAAAATATTGCCAAAATTCGTTAACTGGTTATTGGGAAAAGAAAAAAATATTTTTGAATAGAAACAAGGTCCCAACTATACCTCCCTTTGGTGACTGCCAGTAGGTAATATATATATATATATATATATATATATATATATATATATATATATATATATATATATATATATATATATATATATATATATATATATATTCAATGAAAAAACCATAGGTTATAGGCCATATATAGTTAGGAATTAGCATTTACAAAACCTTATTTTACTCGCATAAAACCATTGAAATTCCATATATAGTTAGCTAACTATAAGCGCTAACTATATATCGCGCACCCGCAATCCACTGCTGATGATGTCACATATTACATCATTCATGACATGGTCAGTGACATCACTGATGACATCACTGATTACAACATCCAGTGACTGTATGTTTCTGTAAAGTTAAAATATGTTTCACATATTGAAGAATGAGTGGATGTATAAGTGTCTGGATGAAGAATTTAGTAGGTGCATGACTGACTGTATGAGTGAGTGATTAAATGTGTCTCACTGAGTGCATGGGTTAGTGACTAAACTGTCTTAATTCGTGCATCAGTATGTTTGTTGTTGTGTAAACTGCTGCTTGTGTTGATCAGTAGCTATAAGAGTAGCCATATGGGTTATTGATTGGTTGCCCAAATATTTGAATGGGAGGCTGAGTGTGTGTGTGGGTGGCTGGGAGGTGCGTGACTCTGTGCATAGATGTGTAAGCAGTTGATTCACTAGGAGTATGAGTTCAAGAGTGCATGTGGAAACAGCTATATGAGCGGTTGACTGTGCATGGGTGTGTTGGTGAGTGAATGGATTTCTCATTGCTACATGTGCAAGTAAGTACGTATGTAAAACACAATACATGTGAGAGTTGAGATATATAAATAACTGAACATAAGAGCCAGTGAATGTGTGAGTGGCTGTATCGATCACTGTGAGCTTGTATCAGGGATTATATAAGAGAGTAAATATGTGTTATTATATGTTTGAATAAGTAAGATGTGTATAACTGTATAGTTGAGGAAATGGAGGTGTGATTGATTCTTTGCATGACTGACTAGGTGTGTGAGTAAGTCCATGGATGAGTGACAGTCTGTGAGTGTCTGTTTATACTGAGTGTATGTAAGGTTATATTAGAGTCTGAAGAGGTTCATTGTATTATCACATGAGTGATGTGATCAGTGATGACAAATGAGATGTCATCAGTGATGTCATTTGAGTTGTCATCAGTGATGTCATTTGAGATGTCATCATTGATATCATTTGAGTTGTCATCAGTGATGTCATTTGAGATGTCATCAGTGATGTCATCAGTGATGTCACTGACCATGTCATGAATGATGTAATATGTGACATCATCAGCAGTGGATTGCGGGTGCGCGATATATAGTTAGCGCTTATAGTTAGCTAACTATATATGGAATTTCAATGGTTTTATGCGAGTAAAATAAGGTTTTGTAAATGCTAATTCCTAACTATATATGGCCTATAACCTATGGTTTTTTCATTGAATTTTCAAGGTTTTGTAAATGCAAATTCCTAACTATATATCCACTATAACCTATGGTTTTTTCTGTGAATTTCATTGGTTTTTTAATAGCAAATATGAAAAGCTTTAAAATGTCAAGTACGTGATAGATAAAAACATTTTCGTATTTATGCACGCTGATGTGCTTTGAACGCTGCCCCCCCCCCCTCCCCTCTTTTGCCTTTGTTAGTACTCTCTCTTTGCAGATACAGAAGGGCAGTTAACGCAGGCCTTTACCCCCGTTGTAATCCGTCGTACCTCCTTGTCTCTCCATTTGATTGATTGTTGTCCAAGCATTTACTGTTTTAGAATTGGTTCTCTTTGGATCATTCTCTATTTACAAACAAGCACAAAGTCGCAATACTCTGTTTAGTCTTTGCAGATAGTGAAAAATCGTGTAAAAAAATAAAAGTAATCGAGCAAAATCAGTAGGCCACTAATTGGATCTCTTTTTGACCTCGCTAAAATAGAAATATTAGGAACAACCCTTCTTGAGAAATACGAAAATAGTGAGATGAACTGAGCTCCACACCATGAGGGCTGCAAGACAGCTCGGCTCCATCACCCATCCCGCACAAAATAATGACAAACCCTATGCAAATATTAAAAATATAGACAACACACCAGCAAAGAAATAGGGTAAAACATTTTATTAAAAAACTATTTACATAACGTTGGTTTATAAGATGATGTCAGTAGTGGACCGATGTGTGAATAGATCGAAAACAGCACAAGGCTCCAAGATCCGGATAGCAAGCTCCTGGATGTTGGGTGCCATAGTTTAGAGTTCTGAATTTCAGCCTTTTTCAATGCCTGTGCTTTGTTGAATCAAAATGGCGGTTTGACACAAAGCTGACTCAAGCGTTGTTACTTATGCTATGCAGACCAAAACTGGTTTTCAGTTTGTACATTTTTCTAGATTTTTCAATCCAAGTTTGGTTGACTTTGTAGAACGATGGCTTCAGATTTTCAACATACGGTGTGGTGGCGCTGACTGGGAGGGGGCGCTTCGCTCCTGCCCCCTCCCCAAGTAAGATTTTCATACGTGAAAGTACGTTAATGGTTTTGGTCCCCGAGATGCTTCGATGTCACTACCATTCTCAAATAGCATAAGTTCTGGATGTTGGGTGCCATAGTTAAGAGTTCTGAGCAGCGCTTGTAACACTGTCTGAAGCTTATTTCCTCCTACTGCAGCTTCACTATTCTCAAAGTAAGTGAGTGTCGTTTGTGGACCTGACTGCATTAGAAAACAATATGATATGTTACCTTCCTAAACAGCTTGACGGAGGCCCCTGAGGGGCGCTGTGATGGCCATGGACTCGGAGAAGACGCTTGGCTCCGACACCCTCCCCAAGTCTTATAGCACTGGTGTAGCCTGAGATCGCCCCCGACATAGGCGGCCGGCTCCCGGGGTCCGGCGGTACTTTTTGCCTTTTGATGACTCTTCAATTCTGGACCTTGTCCCACAATCCGTTTGACCTGAAGACAAGCTGTAGTGAGGCGCCCCTTTATCGTTTTAGTTGCCATTCCGCCCGCTTTTGCTACACTGTGCCTCTTCCGCCATTCAGCTGTTTTCCGCCCGCTCTTGCGACTACAGCGTCTCGCTCACCATGTAGTTGAGATGCGCCCGCTCTAGCGGTGCAGCGATAGGCGGCTGCCACAGGACTCTCAAAATGGCGGCCGGCTCTTCGGTTTTGGGCCTGGTCCACTAAAATGGCCCTGGGACACCTTGGAACTCGGACGCTTGTCTGCTAGGGCTTGGATCCCATTCTCGAAAAGCGTCCCCTCAGCCGTGAAGATTCTACAAAAGTCATGGGGGCCTCCGACTCCCGCAGGCTTCTGGTGGGGAGCGGCTGCCATGATTGCTCGTGGAATGGCCACGACGGAGCTACGAGATGGTAGTGGTCTCATGCTGACGCCAGCTTTAGTCTGAAACATCCAGAAACACTGTAGACTACCAATTCGATCAGTTCCGGTAGCGCCCCAACATGACCCGGAAGAGAAGAACTTGCCCTCCCCTCTTTGACTGATGGTTCTTGTTGCCTGTCCCCTCTGTTGTCATTTAACAGAACTTTTTGGACTACTGAAAGGGGTTGTGTTCTGAACGCTGGTTGGTGGAGACATTTAGACTATATTCTTGACCTACGTTGTCGCGTAATGCGTTTTATGACACGCCGCGTTAGCGCACCCGGAAGTGATCCGAGGCGCGGCGCGCAGCGCGTAACGTAAGCATAACAGGTCATGTGACTTGTTAATAAAACTTTTCATTGGTTCATTTTACTTTTGTTAATTTAATGATGAAAAGCTTGGTCATATGACCTAAAAATTACGCTTTTTATTATTTTCGAACAATATTTTTTTTTCAAACATATGTTATAATATTCCAGGCTAATGTACTTTCCCGGAAAATTTACAACTGTCTGGCAAGTAAAATACATTCCTTTTTCGAGAAAAAGGGCGTTTCTTCCTTCCATGACGGAGCCGTTGAGTAAAAGAGATTCGGCCTGCTGTCTTAGTCGCCGATGCGCCTGATTATCAGATTCTTATCGATCACTTTATGTTGCAGACATGAAAAACACAACTGCCCTTGACCATTTATCTTTACTGCGTTCCTACATATTATACCTTTTATCCGTCATGTAATTGGACTGCTTTATTTCACTTGCCTTTTACTGATTCGAAAACAGTCACTAAAAGTAAAAACTTTACAAATGAAAATACTACTACCGTGTTTTGTTTTAAAAACCTTTATTGTGAAAATGTCAGTATACAAATACGGGCCTATAACCACGTGGGCCGGCCACGGAGCAAACTCAAATCGTATATGATGAGGAGACATTTACACTGTAGAAGAACGTAACGAGCGGGCCATTAGGTGACAAGAACAAAGGTGTCTAACAGTTGCGGAATCGGTGGACGTACATTTTGTAATTAAAATACGACAGGGCCACTTACAATAACATTTTCTAGATATACATTTGCGGGCAAAGAGTTACGAGTCCCATTTATACCGGCGCCATTTTGGGCGAGGCCGGGCAGGTCCAAGATATAGTCAAAATGTCTCCACCAACCATCGGCCAGACCAGAACCCCTTTCGGCCCTTTATGCTACAAGATGGTGTCTTCCATTCAGAAAATATTGGTGGCAGCATTTTGAAAGGAAACAGAAACAGCCGTTCTCCTAGTGAGTTTCACATTGTTACATTTAGGAAGAATGTTGAAGAGTAGTATGTGGAAAATCTGAAGCCATTTTTCTACAAACTCTCAATCAGACTTGGATGGAAAAAAAAACCTGAAGAATGTACAAACTGAAAACCAATTTTTGTCTGTATAGCACCAACAGTAACGCTTGAGTCAGCTTTGTGTCAAGCCGCCATTTTCATTCAATCAATAGCGTCCCCCTGCACACATTCAGGGACCTGGTCGTGTCTTTAGATGAAACGCATTGTAGGAAAAGAAGCAGAAAGGAAAAGGAAAAAAGTTCCGCCGGACCTAGTGAAGCTGCAGCAGGTGCAAATAAGCTTCAGACAGTCTTACAAGCACTGCTCAGAACTCTCAACTGAGGCACTCAACATCCAGGACTTGCCATTCGGATCTTAGCGCCTTGTATTTTTGTTTTGTTCTTGATGGAGGGGAAACAACAAAAAACAGGCATTGAAAACGGCTCAACTGGAGCAAAAAAAAAATTACTTCTTGGGTGCATTAGGGCATTTATGATTTTCGAATGCCGTATTCATCATGTTGATGCTCATGTTGCCATAGGACAGCATAGCACCACAGTGTATACAAGTTAACTTCATATGTTCAGATGAGGCAGGTGGCATATTTAGCATTCACCTTCTTTGATCCAGGAGGGATGGAGAAAAACTGCCAGATGAAACTTGAAACTTGGCCATCCAGATCTCGGCGCGTTCGACTCACTGTACCGCAACAGTGACCGCAACTCAGCTGGACACGCCGTCTTTCGGCGCAGCATTGTAGGATGGCCACACCAGTGCGGCAATTTGCTAGACACCACCTCGGTGCCATCCGGATCTCGGCGCGTTCGAGTCACTGTACCGCAACAGTGACCGCAATTCAGCTGGACACGCCGTCTTTCGGCGCAGCATTGTAGGATGGCCACACCAGTGCGGCAATTTGCTGGACACCACCTCGGTGCCATCCGGATCTCGGTGCGTTCGAGTCACTGTACCGCAACAGTGACCGCAACTCAGCTGGACACGCCGTCTTTCGGCGCAGCATTGTAGGATGGCCACACCAGTGCGGCAATTTGCTGGACACCACCTCGGTGCCATCCGGATCTCGACGCGTTGTGCTGCCTTCGGCCTATTCGCACATCGGTCCGCTACTGACAGTGACCGCAACTCAGCTGGACACGCCGTCTTTCGGCGCAGCATTGTAGGATGGCCACACCAGTGCGGCAATTTGCTGGACACCACATCGGTGCCATCCGCATCTCGACGCGTTGTGCTGCCTTCGGCCTATTCGCACATCGGTCCGCTACTGACAGTGACCGCAACTCAGCTGGACACGCCGTCTTTCGGCGCAGCATTGTAGGATGGCCACACCAGTGCGGCAATTTGCTGGACACCACCTCGGTGCCATCCGGATCTCGACGCGTTGTGCTGCCTTCGGCCTATTCGCACATCGGTCCGCTACTGACGCCGCCTCACGTGCCAACGGATTTTCTACGCTTTTTGTAGCCCTATGCCGCAGAACAGGTCATGTGACTTGTTTATAAAACTTTTCATTGGTTCATTTTACTTTTGGTTTCCTAAAGATGGAAGGCTTGGTCATATGACCTAAAAATAACACTTTTCATTGGTTTAGAACATTTTTTTTCCCAAACGATGAAAGCCCCACCTTGTTTCTGGATCATTCAGACTGAAGCTGGCGTCAGCATGAGAGCACCACCATCTCGTGGCTCCGTCGTGGTCATTCCGCGAGCAATCATGGCAGCCGCTCCCCACCGGAAGCCTGCGGGAGTCGGGGGCCCCCAAGACTTTTATACAATCTTCACGGCTGAGGGGACGCTTTTCGAGAATGGAGCCCAAGCCCTAGCAGGCAAGCGTCCGACTTCCAAGGTGTCCCAGGGCCATTTCAGTGGACCAGGCCCAAAACCGAAGAGCCGTCCGCCATTTTGACAGCCATGTGGCAGCCGCCTATCGCTGCACTGCAAGAGTGGGAGCAACTCCACAACATGGTGAGCGAGACGCTGTGGCCGCAAGAGCGAGCGCAACTCAGCTAGATGGCCGCCACCTGGGGAGGCCCGTTCACGCCGCCTCCCCCCCCCCCCCCGGGCCGCCGCACGCCAATTTTCGGAGCAGCATTGTAGGATACCAAAACCAGTGCGGCAGTTTACTGGACATCACCTGGGTGCCTGTCGTACATGTTGTGTCAGCCATGTGACACTGGACACAGACCGCTACTGACGAGGCCTCCCCCCGCACCACCCGGGACGCCCCACGCTGTTTTTCTGTGCTGCATTGTAGGATCCCTAAACCAGTGCGGCACCCAGGCGACATCACCTGGGTGCCGTCCAGAACTCTGCACGTTGTGCTGCCTTGGGACTATTCGCACAACAGACCGCTACTGACGAGGCCTCCCCCCGCCCCACCCGGGACACCCCACGCCAATTTTCGGAGCAGCATTGTAGGATCCCTAAACCAGTGCGGCACCCAGGCGACATCACCTGGGTGCCGTCCAGAACTCTGCACGTTGTGCTGCCTTGGGACTATTCGCACAAAAGACAGCTTCTAACCATTGTTGCTTTTTGTGTTAATAAATGTTTAAATGTTTTTAGTTTTTGTTCTGTTCATTATCGTTAAAAGTTAATAAAGTTTTATAACCTTACTTTGTTGGAGTGTTATCTATTTTTTGAAAAACGGGTGAATGGGGCCTTGAATCGGGTTATTGTCATGTGTGGGCTTTGGAAGTGTGCTGCTGCAGGATCGGACATTTCAAACTCAAATGCACGTTCTTTTTCTTACCTTTCCGAAGCATGGAGCGCAATAGCAAGCAGAGAAAGGGTGATGCACGTGTTGAACACTACCTGACCTGGCAAGTTGCTGGCAGTGCCCCCCCGCCCGCTCCTGAAAGAGGGCACACACACACCGCCGCCCCGAGTACTTCAGAAATCTTTAAAAGACCATGCGCTTGTTCATGAGGCTTAAATGGTTTATCACCTCTTCTAGAACCCCTACATCGACCCTCTGACGTTTCATGGAAAAATTACCATGTAACACAATACCAAGCCCTATCAGCTGAAACCCCCAAGGAATCGTGGGGCATATTAGCAAGGGGGTTTATCTCCGCTTTTTTGGCTTTAAAAACCATGAAAGCGGAGATAAAATTATTTCCCTATTATCAAGCTGTCGCTAACACCAGTTAGTGACACCTAAAAGGAGATAGCGACCATCTTGGGCCCGGCTTTGCATGTCAGTGATACTTATCACTAATGACATGCAAAGTGGCGTGCCAAGATGTTAGCGACTGGAAACAGTCCCTAACATCGCTACCTTCTATTACCAACTTTTGGAGATATTCGCACTAAGCGCGAATATCTCCAAAAGCTAACACCTGCCCTGAGCAGGTCTTAGCCATGTTATCCAATGGGAGGTGGATAACATGGCTAAGAGCATTAGGTCGATAATACATGAATATCGCTGACTTTTCTGCGATAATAGCAAGGTTTATCTGCGATAAAAATCGCCGATGTGCGGCGATAATTTTTGTCTCTAAACAAGTTATAGACAAAAATTATCGCTAGTTGTTAGTAATATGCCCCCGGGTTTTTGCTTGCAGAAATCGGGAGGCGGGAGACTAGCACTGAAATCAGTACTCACACGCCTGAATCAGGAGAATTGGCATGTCTGAATTCTCTACAGCTGGGGCCATAAACTACATCCGCAGGGGTAGGTGATAGCCTGGGACCAGCCTAGCATCTAAAATGGCTGCCGTGCACGACAAAATTGTGGCATTCGAAAAAAGGCAAGATGGCGCAGCCGCTGGAAGAGATATATCAACATATATCAGCCTCCTCAGCCACCCTCAGGAAACATAGGGGATTAGGATATGTCTCCCGCACCCCCTTATACCTAGTACTTTAATTAACGAAGCACAAAATGGCGAATTCCCGTTTCGCTACCAGTTTGCGGCCCAGTTCGCGGCCCGTGAAGCGCTTCTACCGTGAAAAATCATT
Organism: Lissotriton vulgaris; assembly: GCF_964263255.1. Taxonomy (NCBI): domain Eukaryota; kingdom Metazoa; phylum Chordata; class Amphibia; order Caudata; family Salamandridae; genus Lissotriton; species Lissotriton vulgaris. The sequence goes on from NW_028246274.1 coordinate 272,205, forward strand.
TTTTTTTTATTTTCCCCACGGGACCCTTTAATAACCCCAACAACATTCCTAGGGGGTCAAGAGGGGGATACCTTGCCCCCTTTCATTAAATTCCCCCTTAGTTTTTCACCTTTTCTTCTCTCTCGATCCTACCGAGAGACAAGATGGCGGCCGCTCCGGACTGTCACGCAGCAAAAAAAAAAAAAAAGCTCACGCACAGCCGCTGGAAGAGATGTATCAACATATATCAGCCTCCTCACCCACCCTCAGGAAACATAGGGGATTAGGATACGTCTCCCGTACCCACTTATAACTAGTAATTTAATTTACGAAGCACAAAATGGCGAATTCCCGTTTCGCTACCAGTTCGCGGCCGCGCTTCTACCGTGAAAAATCATTTTTTTTTTATTTTCCCCACGGGACCCTTTAATAACCCCAACAACATTCCTAGGAGGTCAAGAGGGGGATACCTTGCCCCCTTTCATTAAATTCCCCCTTCGTTTTCCACCTCTTCTTCTCTCTCGATCCTACCGAGAGACAAGATGGCGTCCGCTCCGGACTGTTTAGAATGTTGACAGACACCGGAGAGCCAATCAGCTTTCTGCGCGCAAAGTTCCGATAAGCGAAAAGTAAGCGGACCGGATCGCTGCCCAGAGCGCTGTTACAGATATATATCTTGGTTTGAACGTTAATTTCTCAAAAACTACTGGAGCACATATATTGAGACCTAGCAAAGGCACATCGGGCTAACAGTCCCTACAATTTTGCCAAGTTTCGTGCAAATCCATTCAGCCGTTCGAGCTAAAAGTGAGTCCAACCGCCCTATGGAAAACTCAATGCAAAAAACGCGTTTTGGGACCCCCCTTTTTTCTCAGCCCCCCCTTGACGAAACCCCACCAAATTTTCAGGAGCTGCTCAGAAACAAAATGTGCCATTTTCCTGAAAATTTCAGCCGATCCCATCAACAAACGCCAAAGTTATTAGACATAGAATTTTCAAAAGTCCCATAGGGAATTTATCCTAACTATATATACCTACTGGCGAACGCCAGTAGGTAATTATATATATATATATATATATATATATATATATATATATATATATATATATATATATATATATATATTATATATATATATATATATATATATATATATATATATATATATATATATATATATATATATTCAATGAAAAAACCATAGGTTATAGGCCATATATAGTTAGGAATTAGCATTTACAAAACCTTATTTTACTCGCATAAAACCATTGAAATTCCATATATAGTTAGCTAACTATAAGCGCTAACTATATATCGCGCACACGCAATCCACTGCTGATGATGTCACATATTACATCATTCATGACATGGTCAGTGACATCACTGATGACATCACTGATCACAACATCCAGTGATTGTATGTGTCTGTAAAGTTTAAATATGTTTCACATATTGAAGAATGAGTGGATGTATAAGTGTCTGGATGAAGAATTTAGTAGGTGCATGACTGACTGTATGAGTGAGTGATTAAATGTGTCTCACTGAGTACATGGGTTAGTGACTAAACTGTCTTAATTCGTGCATCAGGATGTTTGATGTTGTGTAAGCTGCTGCATGTGTTGATCAGTAGCTATAAGAGTGGCCATATGGGTTATTGATTGGTTGCCCAAATATTTGAATGGGAGGCTGAGTGTGTGTGTGGGTGGCTGGGAGGTGCGTGACTCTGTGCATAGATGTGTAAGCAGTTGATTCACTAGGAGTATGAGTTCAAGAGTGCATGTGGAAACAGCTATATGGGCGGTTGACTGTGCATGGGTGTGTTGGTGAGTGAATGGATTTCTCATTGCTACATGTGCAAGTAAGTACGTATGTAAAACACAATACATGTGAGAGTTGAGATATATAAATAACTGAACATAAGAGCCAGTGAATGTGTGAGTGGCTGTATCGATCACTGTGAGCTTGTATCAGGGATTATATAAGAGAGTAAATATGTGTTATTATATGTTTGAATAAGTAAGATGTGTATAACTGTATAGTTGAGGAAATGGAGGTGTGATTGATTCTTTGCATGACTGACTAGGTGTGTGAGTAACTCCATGGATGAGTGACAGTCTGTGAGTGTCTGTTTATACTGAGTGTATGTAAGGTTATATTAGAGTCTGAAGAGGTTCATTGTATTATCACATGAGTGATGTGATCAGTGATGACAAATGAGATGTCATCAGTGATGTCATTTGAGTTGTCATCAGTGATGTCATTTGAGATGTCATCATTGATATCATTTGAGTTGTCATCAGTGATGTCATTTGAGATGTCATCAGTGATGTCACTGACCATGTCATGAATGATGTAATATGTGACATCATCAGCAGTGGATTGCGTGTGCGCGATATATAGTTAGCGCTTATAGTTAGCTAACTATATATGGAATTTCAATGGTTTTATGCGAGTAAAATAAGGTTTTGTAAATGCTAATTCCTAACTATATATGGCCTATAACCTATGGTTTTTTCATTGAATTTTCAAGGTTTTGTAAATGCAAATTCCTAACTATATATCCACTATAACCTATGGTTTTTTCTGTGAATTTCATTGGTTTTTTAATAGCAAATATGAAAAGCTTTAAAATGTCAAGTACGTGATAGATAAAAACATTTTCGTATTTATGCACGCTGATGTGCTTTGAACGCTACCCCCCCCCCTCCCCTCTTTTGCCTTAGTAGTACTCTCTCTTTGCAGATACTGAAGGGTAGTTAACGCAGGCCTTTACCCCCGTTGTAATCCGTCGTGCCTCCTTGTCTCTCCATTTGATTGATTGTTGTCCAAGCATTTACTGTTTTAGAATTGGTTCTCTTTGGATCATTCTCTATTTACAAACAAGCACAAAGTCGCAATACTCTGTTTATTCTTTGCAGATAGTGAAAAATCGTGTAAAAAAATAAAAGTAATCGAGCAAAATCAGTAGGCCACTAATTGGATCTCTTTTTGACCTCGCTAAAATAGAAATATTAGGAACAACCCTTCTTGAGAAATACGAAAATAGTGAGATGAACTGAGCTCCACACCATGAGGGCTGCAAGACAGCTCGGCTCCATCACCCATCCCGCACAAAATAACGACAAACCCTATGCAAATATTAAAAATATAGACAACACACCAGCAAAGAAACAGGGTAAAACATTTTATTAAAAAACTATTTACATAACGTTGGTTTATAAGATGATGTCAGTAGTGGACCGATGTGTGAATAGATCGAAAACAGCACAAGGCTCCAAGATCCGGATAGCAAGCTCCTGGATGTTGGGTGCCATAGTTTAGAGTTCTGAATTTCAGCCTTTTTCAATGCCTGTGCTTTGTTGAATCAAAATGGCGGCTTGACACAAAGCTGACTCAAGCGTTGTTACTGATGCTATGCAGACCAAAACTGGTTTTCAGTTTGTACATTTTTCTAGATTTTTCAATCCAAGTTTGGTTGACTTTGTAGAACGATGGCTTCAGATTTTCAACATACGGTGTGGTGGCGCTGACTGGGAGGGGGCGCTTCGCTCCTGCCCCCTCCCCAAGTAAGATTTTCATACGTGAAAGTACGTTAATGGTTTTGGTCCCTGAGATGCTTCGATGTCACTACCATTCTCAAATAGCATAAGTTCTGGATGTTGGGTGCCATAGTTAAGAGTTCTGAGCAGCGCTTGTAACACTGTCTGAAGCTTATTTCCACCTACTGCAGCTTCACTATTCTCAAAGTAAGTGAGTGTCGTTTGTGGACCTGACTGCATTAGAAAACAATGTGATATGTTACCTTCCTAAACAGCTTGACGGAGGCCCCTGAGGGGCGGTGTGATGGCCATGGACTCGGAGAAGACGCTTGGCTCCGACACCCTCCCCAAGTCTTATAGCACTGGTGTAGCCTGAGATCGCCCCCGACATAGGCGGCCGGCTCCCGGGGTCCGGCGGAACTTTTTGCCTTTTGATGACTCTTCAATTCTGGACCTTGTCCCACAATCCGTTTGACCTGAAGACAAGCTGTAGTGGGGCGCCCCTTTATCATTTTAGTTGCCATTCCGCCCGCTTTTGCTACACTGTGCCTCTTCCGCCATTCAGCTGTTTTCCGCCCGCTCTTGCGACTACAGCGTCTCGCTCACCATGTAGTTGAGATGCGCCCGCTCTTGCGGTGCAGCGATAGGCGGCTGCCACAGGACTCTCAAAATGGCGGCCGGCTCTTCGGTTTTGGGCCTGGTCCACTAAAATGGCCCTGGGACACCTTGGAACTCGGACGCTTGTCTGCTAGGGCTTGGGTCCCATTCTCGAAAAGCGTCCCCTCAGCCGTGAAGATTCTACAAAAGTCTTGGGGGCCTCCGACTCCCGCAGGCTTCTGGTGGGGAGCGGCTGCCATGATTGCTCGTGGAATGGCCACGACGGAGCTACGAGATGGTAGTGGTCTCATGCTGACGCCAGCTTTAGTCTGAAACATCCAGAAACACTGTAGACTACCAATTCGATCAGTTCCGGTAGCGCCCCAACATGACCCGGAAGAGAAGAACTTGCCCTCCCCTCTTTGACTGATCGTTCTTGTTGCCTGTCCCCTCTGTTGTCATTTAACAGAACTTTTTGGACTGCTGAAAGGGGTTGTGTTCTGAACGCTGGTTGGTGGAGACATTTAGACTATATTCTTGACCTACGTTGTCGCGTAATGCGTTTTATGACACGCCGCGTTAGCGCACCCGGAAGTGATCCGAGGCGCGGCGCGCAGCGCGTAACGTAAGCATAACAGGTCATGTGACTTGTTAATAAAACTTTTCATTGGTTCATTTTACTTTTGTTAATTTAATGATGAAAAGCTTGGCCATATGACCTAAAAATTACGCTTTTTATTATTTTCGAACAATATTTTTTTTTCAAACATATGTTATAATATTCCAGGCTAATGTACTTTCCCGGAAAATTTACAACTGTCTTGCAAGTAAAATATATTCCTTTTTCGAGAAAAAGGGCGTTTCTTCCTTCCATGACGGAGCCGTTGAGTAAAAGAGATTCGGCCTGCTGTCTTAGTCGCCGATACGCCTGATTATCAGATTCTTATCGATCACTTTATGTTGCAGACATGAAAAACACAACTGCCCTTGACCATTTATCTTTACTGCGTTCCTACATATTATACCTTTTATCCGTCATGTAATTGGACTGCTTTATTTCACTTGCCTTTTACTGATTCGAAAACAGTCACTAAAAGTAAAAACTTTACAAATGAAAATACTACTACCGTGTTTTGTTTTAAAAACCTTTATTGTGAAAATGTCAGTATACAAATACGGGCCTATAACCACGTGGGCCGGCCACGGAGCAAACTGAAATCGTATATGATGAGGAGACATTTACACTGTAGAAGAACGTAACGAGCGGGCCATTAGGTGACAAGAACAAAGGTGTCTAACAGTTGCGGAATCGGTGGACGTACATTTTGTAATTAAAATACGACAGGGCCACTTACAATAACATTTTCTAGATATACATTTGCGGGCAAAGAGTTACGAGTCCCATTTATACCGGCGCCATTTTGGGCGAGGCCGGGCAGGTCCAAGATATAGTCAAAATGTCTCCACCAACCATCGGCCAGACCAGAACCCCTTTCGGCCCTTTATGCTACAAGATGGTGTCTTCCATTCAGAAAATATTGGTGGCAGCATTTTGAAAGGAAACAGAAACAGCCGTTCTCCTAGTGAGTTTCACATTGTTACATTTAGGAAGAATATTGAAGAGTAGTATGTGGAAAATCTGAAGCCATTTTTCTACAAACTCTCAATCAGACTTGGATGGAAAAAAAAAACCTGAAGAATGTACAAACTGAAAACCAATTTTTGTCTGTATAGCACCAACAGTAACGCTTGAGTCAGCTTTGTGTCAAGCCGCCATTTTCATTCAATCAATAGCGTCCCCCTGCACACATTCAGGGACCTGGTCGTGTCTTCAGATGAAACGCATTGTAGGAAAAAAAGCAGAAAGGAAAAGGCAAAAAGTTCCGCCGGACCTAGTGAAGCTGCAGCAGGTGCAAATAAGCTTCAGACAGTCTTCAACTTACTCTGATTCTTATAATAAACTTCAGATAGTCTTACAAGCACTGCTCAGAACTCTCAACTGAGGCACTCAACATCCAGGACTTGCCATTCGGATCTTGGCGCCTTGTGCTGGTTCCGACCTATTCACACATCGGTCCACTACTGACATCACCTCATAAGCCAACGGGGCACCCCACGCCGACTTTCGGCGCAGCATTGTAGGATGGCCACACCAGTGCGGCAACTTGCTGGACACAACATCTGGGCCATCCAGATCGCGGCGCGTTCGACTCACTGTACCGCAACAGTGACCGAAACTCAGCTGGACACGCCGTCTTTCGGCGCAGCATTGTAGGATGGCCACACCAGTGCGGCAATTTGCTGGACACCACCTCGGTGCCATCCGGATCTCGGCGCGTTCGAGTCACTGTACCGCAACAGTGACCGCAATTCAGCTGAACACGCCGTCTTTCGGCGCAGCATTGTAGGATGGCCACACCAGTGCGGCAATTTGCTGGACACCACCTCGGTGCCATCCGGATCTCGGCGCGTTCGAGTCACTGTACCGCAACAGTGACCGCAACTCAGCTGGACACGCCGTCTTTCGGCGCAGCATTGTAGGATGGCCACACCAGTGCGGCAATTTGCTGGACAACACCTCGGTGCCATCCGGATCTCGGCGCGTTGTGCTGCCTTCGGCCTATTCGCACATCGGTCCGCTACTGACGCCGCCTCACGTGCCAACGGATTTTCTACGCTTTTTGTAGCCCTATGCCGCATAACAGGTCATGTGACTTGTTTATAAAACTTTTCATTGGTTCATTTTACTTTTGGTTTCCTAAAGATGGAAGGCTTGGTCATATGACCTAAAAATAACACTTTTCATTGGTTTAGAACATTTTTTTTCCCAAACGATGAAAGCCCCACCTTGTTTCTGGATCATTCAGACTGAAGCTGGCGTCAGCATGAGAGCACCACCATCTCGTGGCTCCGTCGTGGTCATTCCGCGAGCAATCATGGCAGCCGCTCCCCACCGGAAGCCTGCGGGAGTCGGGGGCCCCCAAGACTTTTATACAATCTTCACGGCTGAGGGGACGCTTTTCGAGAATGGAGCCCAAGCCCTAGCAGGCAAGCGTCCGAGTTCCAAAGTGTCCCAGGACCATTTCAGTGGACCAGGCCTAAAACCGAGGAGCTGTCCGCCATTTTAAGAGCCATGTGGCAGCCGCCTATCGCTGCACTGCAAGAGTGGGAGCAACTCAACAACATGGTGAGCGAGACGCTGTGGCCGCAAGAGCGAGCGCAACTCAGCTAGATGGCCGCCACCTGGGGAGGCCCGTTCACGCCGGCTCCCCTACGCCCCCCCCCCCCCGGGCCGCCGCACGCCAATTTTCGGAGCAGCATTGTAGGATACCAAAACCAGTGCGGCAGTTTACTGGACATCACCTGGGTGCCTGTCGTACATGTTGTGTCAGCCATGTGACACTGGACACAGACCGCTACTGACGAGGCCTCCCCCCGCACCACCCAGGACGCCCCACGCTGTTTTTCTGTGCTGCATTGTAGGATCCCTAAACCAGTGCGGCACCCAGGCGACATCACCTGGGTGCCGTCCAGAACTCTGCACGTTGTGCTGCCTTGGGACTATTCGCACAACAGACCGCTACTGACGAGGCCTCCCCCCGCCCCACCCGGGACGCCCCACGCCAATTTTCGGAGCAGCATTGTAGGATCCCTAAACCAGTGCGGCACCCAGGCGGCATCACCTGGGTGCCGTCCAGAACTCTGCACGTTGTGCTGCCTTGGGACTATTCGCACAAAAGACAGCTTCTAACCATTGTTGCTTTTTGTGTTAATAAATGTTTAAATGTTTTTAGTTTTTGTTCTGTTCATTATCGTTAAAAGTTAATAAAGTTTTATAACCTTACTTTGTTGGAGTGTTATCTATTTTTTGAAAAACGGGTGAATGGGGCCTTGAATCGGGTTATTGTCATGTGTGGGCTTTGGAAGTGTGCTGCTGCAGGATCGGACATTTCAAACTCAAATGCACGTTCTTTTTCTTACCTTTCCGAAGCATGGAGCGCAATAGCAGGCAGAGAAAGGGTGATGCACGTGTTGAACACTACCTGACCTGGCAAGTTGCTGGCAGTGCCCCCCCGCCCGCTCCTGAAAGAGGGCACACACACACCGCCGCCCCGAGTACTTCAGAAATCTTTAAAAGACCATGCGCTTGTTCATGAGGCTTAAATGGTTTATCACTTCTTCTAGAACCCCTACATCGACCCTCTGACGTTTCATGGAAAAATTACCATGTAACACAATACCAAGCCCTATCAGCTGAAACCCCCAAGGAATCGTGGGGCATATTAGCAAGGGGGTTTATCTCCGCTTTTTTGGCTTTAAAAACCATGAAAGCGGAGATAAAATTATTTCCCTATTATCAAGCTGTCGCTAACACCAGTTAGTGACACCTAAAAGGAGATAGCGACCATCTTGGGCCCGGCTTTGCATGTCAGTGATACTTATCACTAATGACATGCAAAGTGGCGTGCCAAGATGTTAGCGACTGGAAACAGTCCCTAACATCGCTACCTTCTATTACCAACTTTTGGAGATATTCGCACTAAGCGCGAATATCTCCAAAAGCTAACACCTGCCCTGAGCAGGTCTTAGCCATGTTATCCAATGGGAGGTGGATAACATGGCTAAGAGCATTAGGTCGATAATACATGAATATCGCTGACTTTTCTGCGATAATAGCAA